>NW_026910784.1:0-67150 GCF_963854185.1 Sardina pilchardus | reverse complement strand
ACTGGAAACCGCGTGCGCTGGAGCCACCAGGAGAGCGGCCAGTAGGCTCATTGAGGCCCCTTGTGTTGTATGCGCTTGGTTTCAAGCTTCTAAGACCTTCCAATTTCAAGCTATGAAGGAAAAGTGAAGACGCGTTTACTTTTCATATTTCATGACAGTTGGCTGAGACGGCCAAAACATGCACTCGTGGAAACTTTTTTCAAAATCCACTTTGGGCTTGTAAGATGTTGTAAAGTGACTTTCTGTCACAATGCAGTACATGCACCTCAACACCCAACTTCATGAACACCACATCAGAGTGAATGATGCGACTGAACCGCGTGCGCTGGAGCCACCAGTGAGCGGCCAGTAGCTCATTGAGGCCCCTTGTGTTGTATGCGCTTGGTTTCAAGCTTCTAAGACCTTCCAATTTCAAGCTATGAAGGAAAAGTGAAGACGCGTTTACTTTTCATATTTCATGACAGTTGGCTGAGACGGCCAAAACATGCACTCGTGGAAACTTTTTTCAAAATCCACTTTGGGCTTGTAAGATGTTGTAAAGTGACTTTCTGTCACAATGCAGTACATGCACCTCAACACCCAACTTCATGAACACCACATCAGAGTGAATGATGCGACTGAACCGCGTGCGCTGGAGCCACCAGTGAGCGGCCAGTAGCTCATTGAGGCCCCTTGTGTTGTATGCGCTTGGTTTCAAGCTTCTAAGACCTTCCAATTTCAAGCTATGAAGGAAAAGTGAAGACGCGTTTACTTTTCATATTTCATGACAGTTGGCTGAGACGGCCAAAACATGCACTCGTGGAAACTTTTTTCAAAATCCACTTTGGGCTTGTAAGATGTTGTAAAGTGACTTTCTGTCACAATGCAGTACATGCACCTCAACACCCAACTTCATGAACACCACATCAGAGTGAATGATGCGACTGAACCGCGTGCGCTGGAGCCACCAGTGAGCGGCCAGTAGCTCATTGAGGCCCCTTGTGTTGTATGCGCTTGGTTTCAAGCTTCTAAGACCTTCCAATTTCAAGCTATGAAGGAAAAGTGAAGACGCGTTTACTTTTCATATTTCATGACAGTTGGCTGAGACGGCCAAAACATGCACTCGTGGAAACTTTTTTCAAAATCCACTTTGGGCTTGTAAGATGTTGTAAAGTGACTTTCTGTCACAATGCAGTACATGCACCTCAACACCCAACTTCATGAACACCACATCAGAGTGAATGATGCGACTGAACCGCGTGCGCTGGAGCCACCAGTGAGCGGCCAGTAGCTCATTGAGGCCCCTTGTGTTGTATGCGCTTGGTTTCAAGCTTCTAAGACCTTCCAATTTCAAGCTATGAAGGAAAAGTGAAGACGCGTTTACTTTTCATATTTCATGACAGTTGGCTGAGACGGCCAAAACATGCACTCGTGGAAACTTTTTTCAAAATCCACTTTGGGCTTGTAAGATGTTGTAAAGTGACTTTCTGTCACAATGCAGTACATGCACCTCAACACCCAACTTCATGAACACCACATCAGAGTGAATGATGCGACTGAACCGCGTGCGCTGGAGCCACCAGTGAGCCGCCAGTAGCTCATTGAGGCCCCTTGTGTTGTATGCGCTTGGTTTCAAGCTTCTAAGACCTTCCAATTTCAAGCTATGAAGGAAAAGTGAAGACGCGTTTACTTTTCATATTTCATGACAGTTGGCTGAGACGGCCAAAACATGCACTCGTGGAAACTTTTTTCAAAATCCACTTTGGGCTTGTAAGATGTTGTAAAGTGACTTTCTGTCACAATGCAGTACATGCACCTCAACACCCAACTTCATGAACACCACATCAGAGTGAATGATGCGACTGAACCGCGTGCGCTGGAGCCACCAGTGAGCGGCCAGTAGCTCATTGAGGCCCCTTGTGTTGTATGCGCTTGGTTTCAAGCTTCTAAGACCTTCCAATTTCAAGCTATGAAGGAAAAGTGAAGACGCGTTTACTTTTCATATTTCATGACAGTTGGCTGAGACGGCCAAAACATGCACTCGTGGAAACTTTTTTCAAAATCCACTTTGGGCTTGTAAGATGTTGTAAAGTGACTTTCTGTCACAATGCAGTACATGCACCTCAACACCCAACTTCATGAACACCACATCAGAGTGAATGATGCGACTGAACCGCGTGCGCTGGAGCCACCAGTGAGCGGCCAGTAGCTCATTGAGGCCCCTTGTGTTGTATGCGCTTGGTTTCAAGCTTCTAAGACCTTCCAATTTCAAGCTATGAAGGAAAAGTGAAGACGCGTTTACTTTTCATATTTCATGACAGTTGGCTGAGACGGCCAAAACATGCACTCGTGGAAACTTTTTTCAAAATCCACTTTGGGCTTGTAAGATGTTGTAAAGTGACTTTCTGTCACAATGCAGTACATGCACCTCAACACCCAACTTCATGAACACCACATCAGAGTGAATGATGCGACTGAACCGCGTGCGCTGGAGCCACCAGTGAGCGGCCAGTAGCTCATTGATGCCCCTTGTGTTGTATGCGCTTGGTTTCAAGCTTCTAAGACCTTCCAATTTCAAGCTATGAAGGAAAAGTGAAGACGCGTTTACTTTTCATATTTCATGACAGTTGGCTGAGACGGCCAAAACATGCACTCGTGGAAACTTTTTTCAAAATCCACTTTGGGCTTGTAAGATGTTGTAAAGTGACTTTCTGTCACAATGCAGTACATGCACCTCAACACCCAACTTCATGAACACCACATCAGAGTGAATGATGCGACTGAACCGCGTGCGCTGGAGCCACCAGTGAGCGGCCAGTAGCTCATTGAGGCCCCTTGTGTTGTATGCGCTTGGTTTCAAGCTTCTAAGACCTTCCAATTTCAAGCTATGAAGGAAAAGTGAAGACGCGTTTACTTTTCATATTTCATGACAGTTGGCTGAGACGGCCAAAACATGCACTCGTGGAAACTTTTTTCAAAATCCACTTTGGGCTTGTAAGATGTTGTAAAGTGACTTTCTGTCACAATGCAGTACATGCACCTCAACACCCAACTTCATGAACACCACATCAGAGTGAATGATGCGACTGAACCGCGTGCGCTGGAGCCACCAGTGAGCGGCCAGTAGCTCATTGAGGCCCCTTGTGTTGTATGCGCTTGGTTTCAAGCTTCTAAGACCTTCCAATTTCAAGCTATGAAGGAAAAGTGAAGACGCGTTTACTTTTCATATTTCATGACAGTTGGCTGAGACGGCCAAAACATGCACTCGTGGAAACTTTTTTCAAAATCCACTTTGGGCTTGTAAGATGTTGTAAAGTGACTTTCTGTCACAATGCAGTACATGCACCTCAACACCCAACTTCATGAACACCACATCAGAGTGAATGATGCGACTGAACCGCGTGCGCTGGAGCCACCAGTGAGCGGCCAGTAGCTCATTGAGGCCCCTTGTGTTGTATGCGCTTGGTTTCAAGCTTCTAAGACCTTCCAATTTCAAGCTATGAAGGAAAAGTGAAGACGCGTTTACTTTTCATATTTCATGACAGTTGGCTGAGACGGCCAAAACATGCACTCGTGGAAACTTTTTTCAAAATCCACTTTGGGCTTGTAAGATGTTGTAAAGTGACTTTCTGTCACAATGCAGTACATGCACCTCAACACCCAACTTCATGAACACCACATCAGAGTGAATGATGCGACTGAACCGCGTGCGCTGGAGCCACCAGTGAGCGGCCAGTAGCTCATTGAGGCCCCTTGTGTTGTATGCGCTTGGTTTCAAGCTTCTAAGACCTTCCAATTTCAAGCTATGAAGGAAAAGTGAAGACGCGTTTACTTTTCATATTTCATGACAGTTGGCTGAGACGGCCAAAACATGCACTCGTGGAAACTTTTTTCAAAATCCACTTTGGGCTTGTAAGATGTTGTAAAGTGACTTTCTGTCACAATGCAGTACATGCACCTCAACACCCAACTTCATGAACACCACATCAGAGTGAATGATGCGACTGAACCGCGTGCGCTGGAGCCACCAGTGAGCGGCCAGTAGCTCATTGATGCCCCTTGTGTTGTATGCGCTTGGTTTCAAGCTTCTAAGACCTTCCAATTTCAAGCTATGAAGGAAAAGTGAAGACGCGTTTACTTTTCATATTTCATGACAGTTGGCTGAGACGGCCAAAACATGCACTCGTGGAAACTTTTTTCAAAATCCACTTTGGGCTTGTAAGATGTTGTAAAGTGACTTTCTGTCACAATGCAGTACATGCACCTCAACACCCAACTTCATGAACACCACATCAGAGTGAATGATGCGACTGAACCGCGTGCGCTGGAGCCACCAGTGAGCGGCCAGTAGCTCATTGAGGCCCCTTGTGTTGTATGCGCTTGGTTTCAAGCTTCTAAGACCTTCCAATTTCAAGCTATGAAGGAAAAGTGAAGACGCGTTTACTTTTCATATTTCATGACAGTTGGCTGAGACGGCCAAAACATGCACTCGTGGAAACTTTTTTCAAAATCCACTTTGGGCTTGTAAGATGTTGTAAAGTGACTTTCTGTCACAATGCAGTACATGCACCTCAACACCCAACTTCATGAACACCACATCAGAGTGAATGATGCGACTGAACCGCGTGCGCTGGAGCCACCAGTGAGCGGCCAGTAGCTCATTGATGCCCCTTGTGTTGTATGCGCTTGGTTTCAAGCTTCTAAGACCTTCCAATTTCAAGCTATGAAGGAAAAGTGAAGACGCGTTTACTTTTCATATTTCATGACAGTTGGCTGAGACGGCCAAAACATGCACTCGTGGAAACTTTTTTCAAAATCCACTTTGGGCTTGTAAGATGTTGTAAAGTGACTTTCTGTCACAATGCAGTACATGCACCTCAACACCCAACTTCATGAACACCACATCAGAGTGAATGATGCGACTGAACCGCGTGCGCTGGAGCCACCAGTGAGCGGCCAGTAGCTCATTGAGGCCCCTTGTGTTGTATGCGCTTGGTTTCAAGCTTCTAAGACCTTCCAATTTCAAGCTATGAAGGAAAAGTGAAGACGCGTTTACTTTTCATATTTCATGACAGTTGGCTGAGACGGCCAAAACATGCACTCGTGGAAACTTTTTTCAAAATCCACTTTGGGCTTGTAAGATGTTGTAAAGTGACTTTCTGTCACAATGCAGTACATGCACCTCAACACCCAACTTCATGAACACCACATCAGAGTGAATGATGCGACTGAACCGCGTGCGCTGGAGCCACCAGTGAGCGGCCAGTAGCTCATTGAGGCCCCTTGTGTTGTATGCGCTTGGTTTCAAGCTTCTAAGACCTTCCAATTTCAAGCTATGAAGGAAAAGTGAAGACGCGTTTACTTTTCATATTTCATGACAGTTGGCTGAGACGGCCAAAACATGCACTCGTGGAAACTTTTTTCAAAATCCACTTTGGGCTTGTAAGATGTTGTAAAGTGACTTTCTGTCACAATGCAGTACATGTACCTCAACACCCAACTTCATGAACACCACATCAGAGTGAATGATGCGACTGAACCGCGTGCGCTGGAGCCACCAGTGAGCCGCCAGTAGCTCATTGAGGCCCCTTGTGTTGTATGCGCTTGGTTTCAAGCTTCTAAGACCTTCCAATTTCAAGCTATGAAGGAAAAGTGAAGACGCGTTTACTTTTCATATTTCATGACTGTTGGCTGAGACGGCCAAAACATGCACTCGTGGAAACTTTTTTCAAAATCCACTTTGGGCTTGTAAGATGTTGTAAAGTGACTTTCTGTCACAATGCAGTACATGCACCTCAACACCCAACTTCATGAACACCACATCAGAGTGAATGATGCGACTGAACCGCGTGCGCTGGAGCCACCAGTGAGCGGCCAGTAGCTCATTGAGGCCCCTTGTGTTGTATGCGCTTGGTTTCAAGCTTCTAAGACCTTCCAATTTCAAGCTATGAAGGAAAAGTGAAGACGCGTTTACTTTTCATATTTCATGACAGTTGGCTGAGACGGCCAAAACATGCACTCGTGGAAACTTTTTTCAAAATCCACTTTGGGCTTGTAAGATGTTGTAAAGTGACTTTCTGTCACAATGCAGTACATGCACCTCAACACCCAACTTCATGAACACCACATCAGAGTGAATGATGCGACTGAACCGCGTGCGCTGGAGCCACCAGTGAGCGGCCAGTAGCTCATTGAGGCCCCTTGTGTTGTATGCGCTTGGTTTCAAGCTTCTAAGACCTTCCAATTTCAAGCTATGAAGGAAAAGTGAAGACGCGTTTACTTTTCATATTTCATGACTGTTGGCTGAGACGGCCAAAACATGCACTCGTGGAAACTTTTTTCAAAATCCACTTTGGGCTTGTAAGATGTTGTAAAGTGACTTTCTGTCACAATGCAGTACATGCACCTCAACGCCCAACTTCATGAACACCACATCAGAGTGAATGATGCGACTGAACCGCGTGCGCTGGAGCCACCAGTGAGCGGCCAGTAGCTCATTGATGCCCCTTGTGTTGTATGCGCTTGGTTTCAAGCTTCTAAGACCTTCCAATTTCAAGCTATGAAGGAAAAGTGAAGACGCGTTTACTTTTCATATTTCATGACAGTTGGCTGAGACGGCCAAAACATGCACTCGTGGAAACTTTTTTCAAAATCCACTTTGGGCTTGTAAGATGTTGTAAAGTGACTTTCTGTCACAATGCAGTACATGCACCTCAACACCCAACTTCATGAACACCACATCAGAGTGAATGATGCGACTGAACCGCGTGCGCTGGAGCCACCAGTGAGCGGCCAGTAGCTCATTGAGGCCCCTTGTGTTGTATGCGCTTGGTTTCAAGCTTCTAAGACCTTCCAATTTCAAGCTATGAAGGAAAAGTGAAGACGCGTTTACTTTTCATATTTCATGACAGTTGGCTGAGACGGCCAAAACATGCACTCGTGGAAACTTTTTTCAAAATCCACTTTGGGCTTGTAAGATGTTGTAAAGTGACTTTCTGTCACAATGCAGTACATGCACCTCAACACCCAACTTCATGAACACCACATCAGAGTGAATGATGCGACTGAACCGCGTGCGCTGGAGCCACCAGTGAGCGGCCAGTAGCTCATTGAGGCCCCTTGTGTTGTATGCGCTTGGTTTCAAGCTTCTAAGACCTTCCAATTTCAAGCTATGAAGGAAAAGTGAAGACGCGTTTACTTTTCATATTTCATGACAGTTGGCTGAGACGGCCAAAACATGCACTCGTGGAAACTTTTTTCAAAATCCACTTTGGGCTTGTAAGATGTTGTAAAGTGACTTTCTGTCACAATGCAGTACATGCACCTCAACACCCAACTTCATGAACACCACATCAGAGTGAATGATGCGACTGAACCGCGTGCGCTGGAGCCACCAGTGAGCGGCCAGTAGCTCATTGATGCCCCTTGTGTTGTATGCGCTTGGTTTCAAGCTTCTAAGACCTTCCAATTTCAAGCTATGAAGGAAAAGTGAAGACGCGTTTACTTTTCATATTTCATGACAGTTGGCTGAGACGGCCAAAACATGCACTCGTGGAAACTTTTTTCAAAATCCACTTTGGGCTTGTAAGATGTTGTAAAGTGACTTTCTGTCACAATGCAGTACATGCACCTCAACACCCAACTTCATGAACACCACATCAGAGTGAATGATGCGACTGAACCGCGTGCGCTGGAGCCACCAGTGAGCCGCCAGTAGCTCATTGAGGCCCCTTGTGTTGTATGCGCTTGGTTTCAAGCTTCTAAGACCTTCCAATTTCAAGCTATGAAGGAAAAGTGAAGACGCGTTTACTTTTCATATTTCATGACTGTTGGCTGAGACGGCCAAAACATGCACTCGTGGAAACTTTTTTCAAAATCCACTTTGGGCTTGTAAGATGTTGTAAAGTGACTTTCTGTCACAATGCAGTACATGCACCTCAACACCCAACTTCATGAACACCACATCAGAGTGAATGATGCGACTGAACCGCGTGCGCTGGAGCCACCAGTGAGCGGCCAGTAGCTCATTGAGGCCCCTTGTGTTGTATGCGCTTGGTTTCAAGCTTCTAAGACCTTCCAATTTCAAGCTATGAAGGAAAAGTGAAGACGCGTTTACTTTTCATATGTCATGACAGTTGGCTGAGACGGCCAAAACATGCACTCGTGGAAACTTTTTTCAAAATCCACTTTGGGCTTGTAAGATGTTGTAAAGTGACTTTCTGTCACAATGCAGTACATGCACCTCAACACCCAACTTCATGAACACCACATCAGAGTGAATGATGCGACTGAACCGCGTGCGCTGGAGCCACCAGTGAGCGGCCAGTAGCTCATTGAGGCCCCTTGTGTTGTATGCGCTTGGTTTCAAGCTTCTAAGACCTTCCAATTTCAAGCTATGAAGGAAAAGTGAAGACGCGTTTACTTTTCATATTTCATGACTGTTGGCTGAGACGGCCAAAACATGCACTCGTGGAAACTTTTTTCAAAATCCACTTTGGGCTTGTAAGATGTTGTAAAGTGACTTTCTGTCACAATGCAGTACATGCACCTCAACGCCCAACTTCATGAACACCACATCAGAGTGAATGATGCGACTGAACCGCGTGCGCTGGAGCCACCAGTGAGCGGCCAGTAGCTCATTGATGCCCCTTGTGTTGTATGCGCTTGGTTTCAAGCTTCTAAGACCTTCCAATTTCAAGCTATGAAGGAAAAGTGAAGACGCGTTTACTTTTCATATTTCATGACAGTTGGCTGAGACGGCCAAAACATGCACTCGTGGAAACTTTTTTCAAAATCCACTTTGGGCTTGTAAGATGTTGTAAAGTGACTTTCTGTCACAATGCAGTACATGCACCTCAACACCCAACTTCATGAACACCACATCAGAGTGAATGATGCGACTGAACCGCGTGCGCTGGAGCCACCAGTGAGCGGCCAGTAGCTCATTGAGGCCCCTTGTGTTGTATGCGCTTGGTTTCAAGCTTCTAAGACCTTCCAATTTCAAGCTATGAAGGAAAAGTGAAGACGCGTTTACTTTTCATATTTCATGACAGTTGGCTGAGACGGCCAAAACATGCACTCGTGGAAACTTTTTTCAAAATCCACTTTGGGCTTGTAAGATGTTGTAAAGTGACTTTCTGTCACAGTGCAGTACATGCACCTCAACACCCAACTTCATGAACACCACATCAGAGTGAATGATGCGACTGAACCGCGTGCGCTGGAGCCACCAGTGAGCGGCCAGTAGCTCATTGAGGCCCCTTGTGTTGTATGCGCTTGGTTTCAAGCTTCTAAGACCTTCCAATTTCAAGCTATGAAGGAAAAGTGAAGACGCGTTTACTTTTCATATTTCATGACAGTTGGCTGAGACGGCCAAAACATGCACTCGTGGACACTTTTTTCAAAATCCACTTTGGGCTTGTAAGATGTTGTAAAGTGACTTTCTGTCACAATGCAGTACATGTACCTCAACACCCAACTTCATGAACACCACATCAGAGTGAATGATGCGACTGAACCGCGTGCGCTGGAGCCACCAGTGAGCCGCCAGTAGCTCATTGAGGCCCCTTGTGTTGTATGCGCTTGGTTTCAAGCTTCTAAGACCTTCCAATTTCAAGCTATGAAGGAAAAGTGAAGACGCGTTTACTTTTCATATTTCTTGACAGTTGGCTGAGACGGCCAAAACATGCACTCGTGGAAACTTTTTTCAAAATCCACTTTGGGCTTGTAAGATGTTGTAAAGTGACTTTCTGTCACAATGCAGTACATGCACCTCAACACCCAACTTCATGAACACCACATCAGAGTGAATGATGCGACTGAACCGCGTGCGCTGGAGCCACCAGTGAGCGGCCAGTAGCTCATTGAGGCCCCTTGTGTTGTATGCGCTTGGTTTCAAGCTTCTAAGACCTTCCAATTTCAAGCTATGAAGGAAAAGTGAAGACGCGTTTACTTTTCATATTTCATGACAGTTGGCTGAGACGGCCAAAACATGCACTCGTGGAAACTTTTTTCAAAATCCACTTTGGGCTTGTAAGATGTTGTAAAGTGACTTTCTGTCACAATGCAGTACATGCACCTCAACACCCAACTTCATGAACACCACATCAGAGTGAATGATGCGACTGAACCGCGTGCGCTGGAGCCACCAGTGAGCGGCCAGTAGCTCATTGAGGCCCCTTGTGTTGTATGCGCTTGGTTTCAAGCTTCTAAGACCTTCCAATTTCAAGCTATGAAGGAAAAGTGAAGACGCGTTTACTTTTCATATTTCATGACAGTTGGCTGAGACGGCCAAAACATGCACTCGTGGAAACTTTTTTCAAAATCCACTTTGGGCTTGTAAGATGTTGTAAAGTGACTTTCTGTCACAATGCAGTACATGCACCTCAACACCCAACTTCATGAACACCACATCAGAGTGAATGATGCGACTGAACCGCGTGCGCTGGAGCCACCAGTGAGCGGCCAGTAGCTCATTGATGCCCCTTGTGTTGTATGCGCTTGGTTTCAAGCTTCTAAGACCTTCCAATTTCAAGCTATGAAGGAAAAGTGAAGACGCGTTTACTTTTCATATTTCATGACAGTTGGCTGAGACGGCCAAAACATGCACTCGTGGAAACTTTTTTCAAAATCCACTTTGGGCTTGTAAGATGTTGTAAAGTGACTTTCTGTCACAATGCAGTACATGCACCTCAACACCCAACTTCATGAACACCACATCAGAGTGAATGATGCGACTGAACCGCGTGCGCTGGAGCCACCAGTGAGCGGCCAGTAGCTCATTGATGCCCCTTGTGTTGTATGCGCTTGGTTTCAAGCTTCTAAGACCTTCCAATTTCAAGCTATGAAGGAAAAGTGAAGACGCGTTTACTTTTCATATTTCATGACAGTTGGCTGAGACGGCCAAAACATGCACTCGTGGAAACTTTTTTCAAAATCCACTTTGGGCTTGTAAGATGTTGTAAAGTGACTTTCTGTCACAATGCAGTACATGCACCTCAACACCCAACTTCATGAACACCACATCAGAGTGAATGATGCGACTGAACCGCGTGCGCTGGAGCCACCAGTGAGCGGCCAGTAGCTCATTGAGGCCCCTTGTGTTGTATGCGCTTGGTTTCAAGCTTCTAAGACCTTCCAATTTCAAGCTATGAAGGAAAAGTGAAGACGCGTTTACTTTTCATATTTCATGACAGTTGGCTGAGACGGCCAAAACATGCACTCGTGGAAACTTTTTTCAAAATCCACTTTGGGCTTGTAAGATGTTGTAAAGTGACTTTCTGTCACAGTGCAGTACATGCACCTCAACACCCAACTTCATGAACACCACATCAGAGTGAATGATGCGACTGAACCGCGTGCGCTGGAGCCACCAGTGAGCGGCCAGTAGCTCATTGAGGCCCCTTGTGTTGTATGCGCTTGGTTTCAAGCTTCTAAGACCTTCCAATTTCAAGCTATGAAGGAAAAGTGAAGACGCGTTTACTTTTCATATTTCATGACAGTTGGCTGAGACGGCCAAAACATGCACTCGTGGAAACTTTTTTCAAAATCCACTTTGGGCTTGTAAGATGTTGTAAAGTGACTTTCTGTCACAATGCAGTACATGCACCTCAACACCCAACTTCATGAACACCACATCAGAGTGAATGATGCGACTGAACCGCGTGCGCTGGAGCCACCAGTGAGCGGCCAGTAGCTCATTGAGGCCCCTTGTGTTGTATGCGCTTGGTTTCAAGCTTCTAAGACCTTCCAATTTCAAGCTATGAAGGAAAAGTGAAGACGCGTTTACTTTTCATATTTCATGACAGTTGGCTGAGACGGCCAAAACATGCACTCGTGGAAACTTTTTTCAAAATCCACTTTGGGCTTGTAAGATGTTGTAAAGTGACTTTCTGTCACAATGCAGTACATGCACCTCAACACCCAACTTCATGAACACCACATCAGAGTGAATGATGCGACTGAACCGCGTGCGCTGGAGCCACCAGTGAGCGGCCAGTAGCTCATTGAGGCCCCTTGTGTTGTATGCGCTTGGTTTCAAGCTTCTAAGACCTTCCAATTTCAAGCTATGAAGGAAAAGTGAAGACGCGTTTACTTTTCATATTTCATGACAGTTGGCTGAGACGGCCAAAACATGCACTCGTGGAAACTTTTTTCAAAATCCACTTTGGGCTTGTAAGATGTTGTAAAGTGACTTTCTGTCACAGTGCAGTACATGCACCTCAACACCCAACTTCATGAACACCACATCAGAGTGAATGATGCGACTGAACCGCGTGCGCTGGAGCCACCAGTGAGCGGCCAGTAGCTCATTGAGGCCCCTTGTGTTGTATGCGCTTGGTTTCAAGCTTCTAAGACCTTCCAATTTCAAGCTATGAAGGAAAAGTGAAGACGCGTTTACTTTTCATATTTCATGACAGTTGGCTGAGACGGCCAAAACATGCACTCGTGGACACTTTTTTCAAAATCCACTTTGGGCTTGTAAGATGTTGTAAAGTGACTTTCTGTCACAATGCAGTACATGTACCTCAACACCCAACTTCATGAACACCACATCAGAGTGAATGATGCGACTGAACCGCGTGCGCTGGAGCCACCAGTGAGCCGCCAGTAGCTCATTGAGGCCCCTTGTGTTGTATGCGCTTGGTTTCAAGCTTCTAAGACCTTCCAATTTCAAGCTATGAAGGAAAAGTGAAGACGCGTTTACTTTTCATATTTCATGACAGTTGGCTGAGACGGCCAAAACATGCACTCGTGGAAACTTTTTTCAAAATCCACTTTGGGCTTGTAAGATGTTGTAAAGTGACTTTCTGTCACAATGCAGTACATGCACCTCAACACCCAACTTCATGAACACCACATCAGAGTGAATGATGCGACTGAACCGCGTGCGCTGGAGCCACCAGTGAGCGGCCAGTAGCTCATTGAGGCCCCTTGTGTTGTATGCGCTTGGTTTCAAGCTTCTAAGACCTTCCAATTTCAAGCTATGAAGGAAAAGTGAAGACGCGTTTACTTTTCATATTTCATGACAGTTGGCTGAGACGGCCAAAACATGCACTCGTGGAAACTTTTTTCAAAATCCACTTTGGGCTTGTAAGATGTTGTAAAGTGACTTTCTGTCACAGTGCAGTACATGCACCTCAACACCCAACTTCATGAACACCACATCAGAGTGAATGATGCGACTGAACCGCGTGCGCTGGAGCCACCAGTGAGCGGCCAGTAGCTCATTGAGGCCCCTTGTGTTGTATGCGCTTGGTTTCAAGCTTCTAAGACCTTCCAATTTCAAGCTATGAAGGAAAAGTGAAGACGCGTTTACTTTTCATATTTCATGACAGTTGGCTGAGACGGCCAAAACATGCACTCGTGGACACTTTTTTCAAAATCCACTTTGGGCTTGTAAGATGTTGTAAAGTGACTTTCTGTCACAATGCAGTACATGTACCTCAACACCCAACTTCATGAACACCACATCAGAGTGAATGATGCGACTGAACCGCGTGCGCTGGAGCCACCAGTGAGCCGCCAGTAGCTCATTGAGGCCCCTTGTGTTGTATGCGCTTGGTTTCAAGCTTCTAAGACCTTCCAATTTCAAGCTATGAAGGAAAAGTGAAGACGCGTTTACTTTTCATATTTCTTGACAGTTGGCTGAGACGGCCAAAACATGCACTCGTGGAAACTTTTTTCAAAATCCACTTTGGGCTTGTAAGATGTTGTAAAGTGACTTTCTGTCACAATGCAGTACATGCACCTCAACACCCAACTTCATGAACACCACATCAGAGTGAATGATGCGACTGAACCGCGTGCGCTGGAGCCACCAGTGAGCGGCCAGTAGCTCATTGAGGCCCCTTGTGTTGTATGCGCTTGGTTTCAAGCTTCTAAGACCTTCCAATTTCAAGCTATGAAGGAAAAGTGAAGACGCGTTTACTTTTCATATTTCATGACAGTTGGCTGAGACGGCCAAAACATGCACTCGTGGAAACTTTTTTCAAAATCCACTTTGGGCTTGTAAGATGTTGTAAAGTGACTTTCTGTCACAATGCAGTACATGCACCTCAACACCCAACTTCATGAACACCACATCAGAGTGAATGATGCGACTGAACCGCGTGCGCTGGAGCCACCAGTGAGCGGCCAGTAGCTCATTGAGGCCCCTTGTGTTGTATGCGCTTGGTTTCAAGCTTCTAAGACCTTCCAATTTCAAGCTATGAAGGAAAAGTGAAGACGCGTTTACTTTTCATATTTCATGACAGTTGGCTGAGACGGCCAAAACATGCACTCGTGGAAACTTTTTTCAAAATCCACTTTGGGCTTGTAAGATGTTGTAAAGTGACTTTCTGTCACAATGCAGTACATGCACCTCAACACCCAACTTCATGAACACCACATCAGAGTGAATGATGCGACTGAACCGCGTGCGCTGGAGCCACCAGTGAGCGGCCAGTAGCTCATTGAGGCCCCTTGTGTTGTATGCGCTTGGTTTCAAGCTTCTAAGACCTTCCAATTTCAAGCTATGAAGGAAAAGTGAAGACGCGTTTACTTTTCATATTTCATGACAGTTGGCTGAGACGGCCAAAACATGCACTCGTGGAAACTTTTTTCAAAATCCACTTTGGGCTTGTAAGATGTTGTAAAGTGACTTTCTGTCACAATGCAGTACATGCACCTCAACACCCAACTTCATGAACACCACATCAGAGTGAATGATGCGACTGAACCGCGTGCGCTGGAGCCACCAGTGAGCCGCCAGTAGCTCATTGAGGCCCCTTGTGTTGTATGCGCTTGGTTTCAAGCTTCTAAGACCTTCCAATTTCAAGCTATGAAGGAAAAGTGAAGACTCGTTTACTTTTCATATTTCATGACAGTTGGCTGAGACGGCCAAAACATGCACTCGTGGAAACTTTTTTCAAAATCCACTTTGGGCTTGTAAGATGTTGTAAAGTGACTTTCTGTCACAATGCAGTACATGCACCTCAACACCCAACTTCATGAACACCACATCAGAGTGAATGATGCGACTGAACCGCGTGCGCTGGAGCCACCAGTGAGCGGCCAGTAGCTCATTGAGGCCCCTTGTGTTGTATGCGCTTGGTTTCAAGCTTCTAAGACCTTCCAATTTCAAGCTATGAAGGAAAAGTGAAGACGCGTTTACTTTTCATATTTCATGACAGTTGGCTGAGACGGCCAAAACATGCACTCGTGGAAACTTTTTTCAAAATCCACTTTGGGCTTGTAAGATGTTGTAAAGTGACTTTCTGTCACAATGCAGTACATGCACCTCAACACCCAACTTCATGAACACCACATCAGAGTGAATGATGCGACTGAACCGCGTGCGCTGGAGCCACCAGTGAGCGGCCAGTAGCTCATTGAGGCCCCTTGTGTTGTATGCGCTTGGTGTCAAGCTTCTAAGACCTTCCAATTTCAAGCTATGAAGGAAAAGTGAAGACGCGTTTACTTTTCATATTTCATGACAGTTGGCTGAGACGGCCAAAACATGCACTCGTGGAAACTTTTTTCAAAATCCACTTTGGGCTTGTAAGATGTTGTAAAGTGACTTTCTGTCACAATGCAGTACATGCACCTCAACACCCAACTTCATGAACACCACATCAGAGTGAATGATGCGACTGAACCGCGTGCGCTGGAGCCACCAGTGAGCCGCCAGTAGCTCATTGAGGCCCCTTGTGTTGTATGCGCTTGGTTTCAAGCTTCTAAGACCTTCCAATTTCAAGCTATGAAGGAAAAGTGAAGACGCGTTTACTTTTCATATTTCATGACTGTTGGCTGAGACGGCCAAAACATGCACTCGTGGAAACTTTTTTCAAAATCCACTTTGGGCTTGTAAGATGTTGTAAAGTGACTTTCTGTCACAATGCAGTACATGCACCTCAACACCCAACTTCATGAACACCACATCAGAGTGAATGATGCGACTGAACCGCGTGCGCTGGAGCCACCAGTGAGCGGCCAGTAGCTCATTGAGGCCCCTTGTGTTGTATGCGCTTGGTTTCAAGCTTCTAAGACCTTCCAATTTCAAGCTATGAAGGAAAAGTGAAGACGCGTTTACTTTTCATATTTCATGACAGTTGGCTGAGACGGCCAAAACATGCACTCGTGGAAACATTTTTCAAAATCCACTTTGGGCTTGTAAGATGTTGTAAAGTGACTTTCTGTCACAATGCAGTACATGCACCTCAACACCCAACTTCATGAACACCACATCAGAGTGAATGATGCGACTGAACCGCGTGCGCTGGAGCCACCAGTGAGCCGCCAGTAGCTCATTGAGGCCCCTTGTGTTGTATGCGCTTGGTTTCAAGCTTCTAAGACCTTCCAATTTCAAGCTATGAAGGAAAAGTGAAGACGCGTTTACTTTTCATATTTCATGACAGTTGGCTGAGACGGCCAAAACATGCACTCGTGGAAACATTTTTCAAAATCCACTTTGGGCTTGTAAGATGTTGTAAAGTGACTTTCTGTCACAATGCAGTACATGCACCTCAACACCCAACTTCATGAACACCACATCAGAGTGAATGATGCGACTGAACCGCGTGCGCTGGAGCCACCAGTGAGCCGCCAGTAGCTCATTGAGGCCCCTTGTGTTGTATGCGCTTGGTTTCAAGCTTCTAAGACCTTCCAATTTCAAGCTATGAAGGAAAAGTGAAGACGCGTTTACTTTTCATATTTCATGACTGTTGGCTGAGACGGCCAAAACATGCACTCGTGGAAACTTTTTTCAAAATCCACTTTGGGCTTGTAAGATGTTGTAAAGTGACTTTCTGTCACAATGCAGTACATGCACCTCAACACCCAACTTCATGAACACCACATCAGAGTGAATGATGCGACTGAACCGCGTGCGCTGGAGCCACCAGTGAGCGGCCAGTAGCTCATTGAGGCCCCTTGTGTTGTATGCGCTTGGTTTCAAGCTTCTAAGACCTTCCAATTTCAAGCTATGAAGGAAAAGTGAAGACGCGTTTACTTTTCATATTTCATGACAGTTGGCTGAGACGGCCAAAACATGCACTCGTGGAAACATTTTTCAAAATCCACTTTGGGCTTGTAAGATGTTGTAAAGTGACTTTCTGTCACAATGCAGTACATGCACCTCAACACCCAACTTCATGAACACCACATCAGAGTGAATGATGCGACTGAACCGCGTGCGCTGGAGCCACCAGTGAGCGGCCAGTAGCTCATTGAGGCCCCTTGTGTTGTATGCGCTTGGTTTCAAGCTTCTAAGACCTTCCAATTTCAAGCTATGAAGGAAAAGTGAAGACGCGTTTACTTTTCATATTTCATGACTGTTGGCTGAGACGGCCAAAACATGCACTCGTGGAAACTTTTTTCAAAATCCACTTTGGGCTTGTAAGATGTTGTAAAGTGACTTTCTGTCACAATGCAGTACATGCACCTCAACGCCCAACTTCATGAACACCACATCAGAGTGAATGATGCGACTGAACCGCGTGCGCTGGAGCCACCAGTGAGCGGCCAGTAGCTCATTGATGCCCCTTGTGTTGTATGCGCTTGGTTTCAAGCTTCTAAGACCTTCCAATTTCAAGCTATGAAGGAAAAGTGAAGACGCGTTTACTTTTCATATTTCATGACAGTTGGCTGAGACGGCCAAAACATGCACTCGTGGAAACTTTTTTCAAAATCCACTTTGGGCTTGTAAGATGTTGTAAAGTGACTTTCTGTCACAATGCAGTACATGCACCTCAACGCCCAACTTCATGAACACCACATCAGAGTGAATGATGCGACTGAACCGCGTGCGCTGGAGCGACCAGTGAGCGGCCAGTAGCTCATTGATGCCCCTTGTGTTGTATGCGCTTGGTTTCAAGCTTCTAAGACCTTCCAATTTCAAGCTATGAAGGAAAAGTGAAGACGCGTTTACTTTTCATATTTCATGACAGTTGGCTGAGACGGCCAAAACATGCACTCGTGGAAACTTTTTTCAAAATCCACTTTGGGCTTGTAAGATGTTGTAAAGTGACTTTCTGTCACAATGCAGTACATGCACCTCAACGCCCAACTTCATGAACACCACATCAGAGTGAATGATGCGACTGAACCGCGTGCGCTGGAGCCACCAGTGAGCGGCCAGTAGCTCATTGATGCCCCTTGTGTTGTATGCGCTTGGTTTCAAGCTTCTAAGACCTTCCAATTTCAAGCTATGAAGGAAAAGTGAAGACGCGTTTACTTTTCATATTTCATGACAGTTGGCTGAGACGGCCAAAACATGCACTCGTGGAAACTTTTTTCAAAATCCACTTTGGGCTTGTAAGATGTTGTAAAGTGACTTTCTGTCACAATGCAGTACATGCACCTCAACACCCAACTTCATGAACACCACATCAGAGTGAATGATGCGACTGAACCGCGTGCGCTGGAGCCACCAGTGAGCGGCCAGTAGCTCATTGAGGCCCCTTGTGTTGTATGCGCTTGGTTTCAAGCTTCTAAGACCTTCCAATTTCAAGCTATGAAGGAAAAGTGAAGACGCGTTTACTTTTCATATTTCATGACAGTTGGCTGAGACGGCCAAAACATGCACTCGTGGAAACTTTTTTCAAAATCCACTTTGGGCTTGTAAGATGTTGTAAAGTGACTTTCTGTCACAATGCAGTACATGCACCTCAACACCCAACTTCATGAACACCACATCAGAGTGAATGATGCGACTGAACCGCGTGCGCTGGAGCCACCAGTGAGCCGCCAGTAGCTCATTGAGGCCCCTTGTGTTGTATGCGCTTGGTTTCAAGCTTCTAAGACCTTCCAATTTCAAGCTATGAAGGAAAAGTGAAGACGCGTTTACTTTTCATATTTCATGACTGTTGGCTGAGACGGCCAAAACATGCACTCGTGGAAACTTTTTTCAAAATCCACTTTGGGCTTGTAAGATGTTGTAAAGTGACTTTCTGTCACAATGCAGTACATGCACCTCAACACCCAACTTCATGAACACCACATCAGAGTGAATGATGCGACTGAACCGCGTGCGCTGGAGCCACCAGTGAGCGGCCAGTAGCTCATTGAGGCCCCTTGTGTTGTATGCGCTTGGTTTCAAGCTTCTAAGACCTTCCAATTTCAAGCTATGAAGGAAAAGTGAAGACGCGTTTACTTTTCATATTTCATGACAGTTGGCTGAGACGGCCAAAACATGCACTCGTGGAAACTTTTTTCAAAATCCACTTTGGGCTTGTAAGATGTTGTAAAGTGACTTTCTGTCACAATGCAGTACATGCACCTCAACACCCAACTTCATGAACACCACATCAGAGTGAATGATGCGACTGAACCGCGTGCGCTGGAGCCACCAGTGAGCGGCCAGTAGCTCATTGAGGCCCCTTGTGTTGTATGCGCTTGGTTTCAAGCTTCTAAGACCTTCCAATTTCAAGCTATGAAGGAAAAGTGAAGACGCGTTTACTTTTCATATTTCATGACTGTTGGCTGAGACGGCCAAAACATGCACTCGTGGAAACTTTTTTCAAAATCCACTTTGGGCTTGTAAGATGTTGTAAAGTGACTTTCTGTCACAATGCAGTACATGCACCTCAACGCCCAACTTCATGAACACCACATCAGAGTGAATGATGCGACTGAACCGCGTGCGCTGGAGCCACCAGTGAGCGGCCAGTAGCTCATTGATGCCCCTTGTGTTGTATGCGCTTGGTTTCAAGCTTCTAAGACCTTCCAATTTCAAGCTATGAAGGAAAAGTGAAGACGCGTTTACTTTTCATATTTCATGACAGTTGGCTGAGACGGCCAAAACATGCACTCGTGGAAACTTTTTTCAAAATCCACTTTGGGCTTGTAAGATGTTGTAAAGTGACTTTCTGTCACAATGCAGTACATGCACCTCAACGCCCAACTTCATGAACACCACATCAGAGTGAATGATGCGACTGAACCGCGTGCGCTGGAGCGACCAGTGAGCGGCCAGTAGCTCATTGATGCCCCTTGTGTTGTATGCGCTTGGTTTCAAGCTTCTAAGACCTTCCAATTTCAAGCTATGAAGGAAAAGTGAAGACGCGTTTACTTTTCATATTTCATGACAGTTGGCTGAGACGGCCAAAACATGCACTCGTGGAAACATTTTTCAAAATCCACTTTGGGCTTGTAAGATGTTGTAAAGTGACTTTCTGTCACAATGCAGTACATGCACCTCAACACCCAACTTCATGAACACCACATCAGAGTGAATGATGCGACTGAACCGCGTGCGCTGGAGCCACCAGTGAGCCGCCAGTAGCTCATTGAGGCCCCTTGTGTTGTATGCGCTTGGTTTCAAGCTTCTAAGACCTTCCAATTTCAAGCTATGAAGGAAAAGTGAAGACGCGTTTACTTTTCATATTTCATGACTGTTGGCTGAGACGGCCAAAACATGCACTCGTGGAAACTTTTTTCAAAATCCACTTTGGGCTTGTAAGATGTTGTAAAGTGACTTTCTGTCACAATGCAGTACATGCACCTCAACACCCAACTTCATGAACACCACATCAGAGTGAATGATGCGACTGAACCGCGTGCGCTGGAGCCACCAGTGAGCGGCCAGTAGCTCATTGAGGCCCCTTGTGTTGTATGCGCTTGGTTTCAAGCTTCTAAGACCTTCCAATTTCAAGCTATGAAGGAAAAGTGAAGACGCGTTTACTTTTCATATTTCATGACAGTTGGCTGAGACGGCCAAAACATGCACTCGTGGAAACATTTTTCAAAATCCACTTTGGGCTTGTAAGATGTTGTAAAGTGACTTTCTGTCACAATGCAGTACATGCACCTCAACACCCAACTTCATGAACACCACATCAGAGTGAATGATGCGACTGAACCGCGTGCGCTGGAGCCACCAGTGAGCGGCCAGTAGCTCATTGAGGCCCCTTGTGTTGTATGCGCTTGGTTTCAAGCTTCTAAGACCTTCCAATTTCAAGCTATGAAGGAAAAGTGAAGACGCGTTTACTTTTCATATTTCATGACTGTTGGCTGAGACGGCCAAAACATGCACTCGTGGAAACTTTTTTCAAAATCCACTTTGGGCTTGTAAGATGTTGTAAAGTGACTTTCTGTCACAATGCAGTACATGCACCTCAACGCCCAACTTCATGAACACCACATCAGAGTGAATGATGCGACTGAACCGCGTGCGCTGGAGCCACCAGTGAGCGGCCAGTAGCTCATTGATGCCCCTTGTGTTGTATGCGCTTGGTTTCAAGCTTCTAAGACCTTCCAATTTCAAGCTATGAAGGAAAAGTGAAGACGCGTTTACTTTTCATATTTCATGACAGTTGGCTGAGACGGCCAAAACATGCACTCGTGGAAACTTTTTTCAAAATCCACTTTGGGCTTGTAAGATGTTGTAAAGTGACTTTCTGTCACAATGCAGTACATGCACCTCAACGCCCAACTTCATGAACACCACATCAGAGTGAATGATGCGACTGAACCGCGTGCGCTGGAGCGACCAGTGAGCGGCCAGTAGCTCATTGATGCCCCTTGTGTTGTATGCGCTTGGTTTCAAGCTTCTAAGACCTTCCAATTTCAAGCTATGAAGGAAAAGTGAAGACGCGTTTACTTTTCATATTTCATGACAGTTGGCTGAGACGGCCAAAACATGCACTCGTGGAAACTTTTTTCAAAATCCACTTTGGGCTTGTAAGATGTTGTAAAGTGACTTTCTGTCACAATGCAGTACATGCACCTCAACGCCCAACTTCATGAACACCACATCAGAGTGAATGATGCGACTGAACCGCGTGCGCTGGAGCCACCAGTGAGCGGCCAGTAGCTCATTGATGCCCCTTGTGTTGTATGCGCTTGGTTTCAAGCTTCTAAGACCTTCCAATTTCAAGCTATGAAGGAAAAGTGAAGACGCGTTTACTTTTCATATTTCATGACAGTTGGCTGAGACGGCCAAAACATGCACTCGTGGAAACTTTTTTCAAAATCCACTTTGGGCTTGTAAGATGTTGTAAAGTGACTTTCTGTCACAATGCAGTACATGCACCTCAACACCCAACTTCATGAACACCACATCAGAGTGAATGATGCGACTGAACCGCGTGCGCTGGAGCCACCAGTGAGCGGCCAGTAGCTCATTGAGGCCCCTTGTGTTGTATGCGCTTGGTTTCAAGCTTCTAAGACCTTCCAATTTCAAGCTATGAAGGAAAAGTGAAGACGCGTTTACTTTTCATATTTCATGACAGTTGGCTGAGACGGCCAAAACATGCACTCGTGGAAACTTTTTTCAAAATCCACTTTGGGCTTGTAAGATGTTGTAAAGTGACTTTCTGTCACAATGCAGTACATGCACCTCAACACCCAACTTCATGAACACCACATCAGAGTGAATGATGCGACTGAACCGCGTGCGCTGGAGCCACCAGTGAGCCGCCAGTAGCTCATTGAGGCCCCTTGTGTTGTATGCGCTTGGTTTCAAGCTTCTAAGACCTTCCAATTTCAAGCTATGAAGGAAAAGTGAAGACGCGTTTACTTTTCATATTTCATGACTGTTGGCTGAGACGGCCAAAACATGCACTCGTGGAAACTTTTTTCAAAATCCACTTTGGGCTTGTAAGATGTTGTAAAGTGACTTTCTGTCACAATGCAGTACATGCACCTCAACACCCAACTTCATGAACACCACATCAGAGTGAATGATGCGACTGAACCGCGTGCGCTGGAGCCACCAGTGAGCGGCCAGTAGCTCATTGAGGCCCCTTGTGTTGTATGCGCTTGGTTTCAAGCTTCTAAGACCTTCCAATTTCAAGCTATGAAGGAAAAGTGAAGACGCGTTTACTTTTCATATTTCATGACAGTTGGCTGAGACGGCCAAAACATGCACTCGTGGAAACTTTTTTCAAAATCCACTTTGGGCTTGTAAGATGTTGTAAAGTGACTTTCTGTCACAATGCAGTACATGCACCTCAACACCCAACTTCATGAACACCACATCAGAGTGAATGATGCGACTGAACCGCGTGCGCTGGAGCCACCAGTGAGCGGCCAGTAGCTCATTGAGGCCCCTTGTGTTGTATGCGCTTGGTTTCAAGCTTCTAAGACCTTCCAATTTCAAGCTATGAAGGAAAAGTGAAGACGCGTTTACTTTTCATATTTCATGACTGTTGGCTGAGACGGCCAAAACATGCACTCGTGGAAACTTTTTTCAAAATCCACTTTGGGCTTGTAAGATGTTGTAAAGTGACTTTCTGTCACAATGCAGTACATGCACCTCAACGCCCAACTTCATGAACACCACATCAGAGTGAATGATGCGACTGAACCGCGTGCGCTGGAGCCACCAGTGAGCGGCCAGTAGCTCATTGATGCCCCTTGTGTTGTATGCGCTTGGTTTCAAGCTTCTAAGACCTTCCAATTTCAAGCTATGAAGGAAAAGTGAAGACGCGTTTACTTTTCATATTTCATGACAGTTGGCTGAGACGGCCAAAACATGCACTCGTGGAAACTTTTTTCAAAATCCACTTTGGGCTTGTAAGATGTTGTAAAGTGACTTTCTGTCACAATGCAGTACATGCACCTCAACGCCCAACTTCATGAACACCACATCAGAGTGAATGATGCGACTGAACCGCGTGCGCTGGAGCGACCAGTGAGCGGCCAGTAGCTCATTGATGCCCCTTGTGTTGTATGCGCTTGGTTTCAAGCTTCTAAGACCTTCCAATTTCAAGCTATGAAGGAAAAGTGAAGACGCGTTTACTTTTCATATTTCATGACAGTTGGCTGAGACGGCCAAAACATGCACTCGTGGAAACTTTTTTCAAAATCCACTTTGGGCTTGTAAGATGTTGTAAAGTGACTTTCTGTCACAATGCAGTACATGCACCTCAACGCCCAACTTCATGAACACCACATCAGAGTGAATGATGCGACTGAACCGCGTGCGCTGGAGCCACCAGTGAGCGGCCAGTAGCTCATTGATGCCCCTTGTGTTGTATGCGCTTGGTTTCAAGCTTCTAAGACCTTCCAATTTCAAGCTATGAAGGAAAAGTGAAGACGCGTTTACTTTTCATATTTCATGACAGTTGGCTGAGACGGCCAAAACATGCACTCGTGGAAACTTTTTTCAAAATCCACTTTGGGCTTGTAAGATGTTGTAAAGTGACTTTCTGTCACAATGCAGTACATGCACCTCAACACCCAACTTCATGAACACCACATCAGAGTGAATGATGCGACTGAACCGCGTGCGCTGGAGCCACCAGTGAGCGGCCAGTAGCTCATTGAGGCCCCTTGTGTTGTATGCGCTTGGTTTCAAGCTTCTAAGACCTTCCAATTTCAAGCTATGAAGGAAAAGTGAAGACGCGTTTACTTTTCATATTTCATGACAGTTGGCTGAGACGGCCAAAACATGCACTCGTGGAAACTTTTTTCAAAATCCACTTTGGGCTTGTAAGATGTTGTAAAGTGACTTTCTGTCACAATGCAGTACATGCACCTCAACACCCAACTTCATGAACACCACATCAGAGTGAATGATGCGACTGAACCGCGTGCGCTGGAGCCACCAGTGAGCCGCCAGTAGCTCATTGAGGCCCCTTGTGTTGTATGCGCTTGGTTTCAAGCTTCTAAGACCTTCCAATTTCAAGCTATGAAGGAAAAGTGAAGACGCGTTTACTTTTCATATTTCATGACTGTTGGCTGAGACGGCCAAAACATGCACTCGTGGAAACTTTTTTCAAAATCCACTTTGGGCTTGTAAGATGTTGTAAAGTGACTTTCTGTCACAATGCAGTACATGCACCTCAACACCCAACTTCATGAACACCACATCAGAGTGAATGATGCGACTGAACCGCGTGCGCTGGAGCCACCAGTGAGCGGCCAGTAGCTCATTGAGGCCCCTTGTGTTGTATGCGCTTGGTTTCAAGCTTCTAAGACCTTCCAATTTCAAGCTATGAAGGAAAAGTGAAGACGCGTTTACTTTTCATATTTCATGACAGTTGGCTGAGACGGCCAAAACATGCACTCGTGGAAACTTTTTTCAAAATCCACTTTGGGCTTGTAAGATGTTGTAAAGTGACTTTCTGTCACAATGCAGTACATGCACCTCAACACCCAACTTCATGAACACCACATCAGAGTGAATGATGCGACTGAACCGCGTGCGCTGGAGCCACCAGTGAGCGGCCAGTAGCTCATTGAGGCCCCTTGTGTTGTATGCGCTTGGTTTCAAGCTTCTAAGACCTTCCAATTTCAAGCTATGAAGGAAAAGTGAAGACGCGTTTACTTTTCATATTTCATGACTGTTGGCTGAGACGGCCAAAACATGCACTCGTGGAAACTTTTTTCAAAATCCACTTTGGGCTTGTAAGATGTTGTAAAGTGACTTTCTGTCACAATGCAGTACATGCACCTCAACGCCCAACTTCATGAACACCACATCAGAGTGAATGATGCGACTGAACCGCGTGCGCTGGAGCCACCAGTGAGCGGCCAGTAGCTCATTGATGCCCCTTGTGTTGTATGCGCTTGGTTTCAAGCTTCTAAGACCTTCCAATTTCAAGCTATGAAGGAAAAGTGAAGACGCGTTTACTTTTCATATTTCATGACAGTTGGCTGAGACGGCCAAAACATGCACTCGTGGAAACTTTTTTCAAAATCCACTTTGGGCTTGTAAGATGTTGTAAAGTGACTTTCTGTCACAATGCAGTACATGCACCTCAACGCCCAACTTCATGAACACCACATCAGAGTGAATGATGCGACTGAACCGCGTGCGCTGGAGCCACCAGTGAGCGGCCAGTAGCTCATTGATGCCCCTTGTGTTGTATGCGCTTGGTTTCAAGCTTCTAAGACCTTCCAATTTCAAGCTATGAAGGAAAAGTGAAGACGCGTTTACTTTTCATATTTCATGACAGTTGGCTGAGACGGCCAAAACATGCACTCGTGGAAACTTTTTTCAAAATCCACTTTGGGCTTGTAAGATGTTGTAAAGTGACTTTCTGTCACAATGCAGTACATGCACCTCAACACCCAACTTCATGAACACCACATCAGAGTGAATGATGCGACTGAACCGCGTGCGCTGGAGCCACCAGTGAGCGGCCAGTAGCTCATTGAGGCCCCTTGTGTTGTATGCGCTTGGTTTCAAGCTTCTAAGACCTTCCAATTTCAAGCTATGAAGGAAAAGTGAAGACGCGTTTACTTTTCATATTTCATGACAGTTGGCTGAGACGGCCAAAACATGCACTCGTGGAAACTTTTTTCAAAATCCACTTTGGGCTTGTAAGATGTTGTAAAGTGACTTTCTGTCACAATGCAGTACATGCACCTCAACACCCAACTTCATGAACACCACATCAGAGTGAATGATGCGACTGAACCGCGTGCGCTGGAGCCACCAGTGAGCGGCCAGTAGCTCATTGATGCCCCTTGTGTTGTATGCGCTTGGTTTCAAGCTTCTAAGACCTTCCAATTTCAAGCTATGAAGGAAAAGTGAAGACGCGTTTACTTTTCATATTTCATGACAGTTGGCTGAGACGGCCAAAACATGCACTCGTGGAAACTTTTTTCAAAATCCACTTTGGGCTTGTAAGATGTTGTAAAGTGACTTTCTGTCACAATGCAGTACATGCACCTCAACACCCAACTTCATGAACACCACATCAGAGTGAATGATGCGACTGAACCGCGTGCGCTGGAGCCACCAGTGAGCGGCCAGTAGCTCATTGAGGCCCCTTGTGTTGTATGCGCTTGGTTTCAAGCTTCTAAGACCTTCCAATTTCAAGCTATGAAGGAAAAGTGAAGACGCGTTTACTTTTCATATTTCATGACAGTTGGCTGAGACGGCCAAAACATGCACTCGTGGAAACTTTTTTCAAAATCCACTTTGGGCTTGTAAGATGTTGTAAAGTGACTTTCTGTCACAATGCAGTACATGCACCTCAACACCCAACTTCATGAACACCACATCAGAGTGAATGATGCGACTGAACCGCGTGCGCTGGAGCCACCAGTGAGCGGCCAGTAGCTCATTGAGGCCCCTTGTGTTGTATGCGCTTGGTTTCAAGCTTCTAAGACCTTCCAATTTCAAGCTATGAAGGAAAAGTGAAGACGCGTTTACTTTTCATATTTCATGACAGTTGGCTGAGACGGCCAAAACATGCACTCGTGGAAACTTTTTTCAAAATCCACTTTGGGCTTGTAAGATGTTGTAAAGTGACTTTCTGTCACAATGCAGTACATGCACCTCAACACCCAACTTCATGAACACCACATCAGAGTGAATGATGCGACTGAACCGCGTGCGCTGGAGCCACCAGTGAGCGGCCAGTAGCTCATTGAGGCCCCTTGTGTTGTATGCGCTTGGTTTCAAGCTTCTAAGACCTTCCAATTTCAAGCTATGAAGGAAAAGTGAAGACGCGTTTACTTTTCATATTTCATGACAGTTGGCTGAGACGGCCAAAACATGCACTCGTGGAAACTTTTTTCAAAATCCACTTTGGGCTTGTAAGATGTTGTAAAGTGACTTTCTGTCACAATGCAGTACATGCACCTCAACACCCAACTTCATGAACACCACATCAGAGTGAATGATGCGACTGAACCGCGTGCGCTGGAGCCACCAGTGAGCGGCCAGTAGCTCATTGAGGCCCCTTGTGTTGTATGCGCTTGGTTTCAAGCTTCTAAGACCTTCCAATTTCAAGCTATGAAGGAAAAGTGAAGACGCGTTTACTTTTCATATTTCATGACTGTTGGCTGAGACGGCCAAAACATGCACTCGTGGAAACTTTTTTCAAAATCCACTTTGGGCTTGTAAGATGTTGTAAAGTGACTTTCTGTCACAATGCAGTACATGCACCTCAACGCCCAACTTCATGAACACCACATCAGAGTGAATGATGCGACTGAACCGCGTGCGCTGGAGCCACCAGTGAGCGGCCAGTAGCTCATTGATGCCCCTTGTGTTGTATGCGCTTGGTTTCAAGCTTCTAAGACCTTCCAATTTCAAGCTATGAAGGAAAAGTGAAGACGCGTTTACTTTTCATATTTCATGACAGTTGGCTGAGACGGCCAAAACATGCACTCGTGGAAACTTTTTTCAAAATCCACTTTGGGCTTGTAAGATGTTGTAAAGTGACTTTCTGTCACAATGCAGTACATGCACCTCAACGCCCAACTTCATGAACACCACATCAGAGTGAATGATGCGACTGAACCGCGTGCGCTGGAGCCACCAGTGAGCGGCCAGTAGCTCATTGATGCCCCTTGTGTTGTATGCGCTTGGTTTCAAGCTTCTAAGACCTTCCAATTTCAAGCTATGAAGGAAAAGTGAAGACGCGTTTACTTTTCATATTTCATGACAGTTGGCTGAGACGGCCAAAACATGCACTCGTGGAAACTTTTTTCAAAATCCACTTTGGGCTTGTAAGATGTTGTAAAGTGACTTTCTGTCACAATGCAGTACATGCACCTCAACACCCAACTTCATGAACACCACATCAGAGTGAATGATGCGACTGAACCGCGTGCGCTGGAGCCACCAGTGAGCGGCCAGTAGCTCATTGAGGCCCCTTGTGTTGTATGCGCTTGGTTTCAAGCTTCTAAGACCTTCCAATTTCAAGCTATGAAGGAAAAGTGAAGACGCGTTTACTTTTCATATTTCATGACAGTTGGCTGAGACGGCCAAAACATGCACTCGTGGAAACTTTTTTCAAAATCCACTTTGGGCTTGTAAGATGTTGTAAAGTGACTTTCTGTCACAATGCAGTACATGCACCTCAACACCCAACTTCATGAACACCACATCAGAGTGAATGATGCGACTGAACCGCGTGCGCTGGAGCCACCAGTGAGCGGCCAGTAGCTCATTGATGCCCCTTGTGTTGTATGCGCTTGGTTTCAAGCTTCTAAGACCTTCCAATTTCAAGCTATGAAGGAAAAGTGAAGACGCGTTTACTTTTCATATTTCATGACAGTTGGCTGAGACGGCCAAAACATGCACTCGTGGAAACTTTTTTCAAAATCCACTTTGGGCTTGTAAGATGTTGTAAAGTGACTTTCTGTCACAATGCAGTACATGCACCTCAACACCCAACTTCATGAACACCACATCAGAGTGAATGATGCGACTGAACCGCGTGCGCTGGAGCCACCAGTGAGCGGCCAGTAGCTCATTGAGGCCCCTTGTGTTGTATGCGCTTGGTTTCAAGCTTCTAAGACCTTCCAATTTCAAGCTATGAAGGAAAAGTGAAGACGCGTTTACTTTTCATATTTCATGACAGTTGGCTGAGACGGCCAAAACATGCACTCGTGGAAACTTTTTTCAAAATCCACTTTGGGCTTGTAAGATGTTGTAAAGTGACTTTCTGTCACAATGCAGTACATGCACCTCAACACCCAACTTCATGAACACCACATCAGAGTGAATGATGCGACTGAACCGCGTGCGCTGGAGCCACCAGTGAGCGGCCAGTAGCTCATTGAGGCCCCTTGTGTTGTATGCGCTTGGTTTCAAGCTTCTAAGACCTTCCAATTTCAAGCTATGAAGGAAAAGTGAAGACGCGTTTACTTTTCATATTTCATGACAGTTGGCTGAGACGGCCAAAACATGCACTCGTGGAAACTTTTTTCAAAATCCACTTTGGGCTTGTAAGATGTTGTAAAGTGACTTTCTGTCACAATGCAGTACATGCACCTCAACACCCAACTTCATGAACACCACATCAGAGTGAATGATGCGACTGAACCGCGTGCGCTGGAGCCACCAGTGAGCGGCCAGTAGCTCATTGAGGCCCCTTGTGTTGTATGCGCTTGGTTTCAAGCTTCTAAGACCTTCCAATTTCAAGCTATGAAGGAAAAGTGAAGACGCGTTTACTTTTCATATTTCATGACAGTTGGCTGAGACGGCCAAAACATGCACTCGTGGAAACTTTTTTCAAAATCCACTTTGGGCTTGTAAGATGTTGTAAAGTGACTTTCTGTCACAATGCAGTACATGCACCTCAACACCCAACTTCATGAACACCACATCAGAGTGAATGATGCGACTGAACCGCGTGCGCTGGAGCCACCAGTGAGCGGCCAGTAGCTCATTGAGGCCCCTTGTGTTGTATGCGCTTGGTTTCAAGCTTCTAAGACCTTCCAATTTCAAGCTATGAAGGAAAAGTGAAGACGCGTTTACTTTTCATATTTCATGACAGTTGGCTGAGACGGCCAAAACATGCACTCGTGGAAACTTTTTTCAAAATCCACTTTGGGCTTGTAAGATGTTGTAAAGTGACTTTCTGTCACAATGCAGTACATGCACCTCAACACCCAACTTCATGAACACCACATCAGAGTGAATGATGCGACTGAACCGCGTGCGCTGGAGCCACCAGTGAGCGGCCAGTAGCTCATTGATGCCCCTTGTGTTGTATGCGCTTGGTTTCAAGCTTCTAAGACCTTCCAATTTCAAGCTATGAAGGAAAAGTGAAGACGCGTTTACTTTTCATATTTCATGACAGTTGGCTGAGACGGCCAAAACATGCACTCGTGGAAACTTTTTTCAAAATCCACTTTGGGCTTGTAAGATGTTGTAAAGTGACTTTCTGTCACAATGCAGTACATGCACCTCAACACCCAACTTCATGAACACCACATCAGAGTGAATGATGCGACTGAACCGCGTGCGCTGGAGCCACCAGTGAGCGGCCAGTAGCTCATTGAGGCCCCTTGTGTTGTATGCGCTTGGTTTCAAGCTTCTAAGACCTTCCAATTTCAAGCTATGAAGGAAAAGTGAAGACGCGTTTACTTTTCATATTTCATGACAGTTGGCTGAGACGGCCAAAACATGCACTCGTGGAAACTTTTTTCAAAATCCACTTTGGGCTTGTAAGATGTTGTAAAGTGACTTTCTGTCACAATGCAGTACATGCACCTCAACACCCAACTTCATGAACACCACATCAGAGTGAATGATGCGACTGAACCGCGTGCGCTGGAGCCACCAGTGAGCGGCCAGTAGCTCATTGAGGCCCCTTGTGTTGTATGCGCTTGGTTTCAAGCTTCTAAGACCTTCCAATTTCAAGCTATGAAGGAAAAGTGAAGACGCGTTTACTTTTCATATTTCATGACAGTTGGCTGAGACGGCCAAAACATGCACTCGTGGAAACTTTTTTCAAAATCCACTTTGGGCTTGTAAGATGTTGTAAAGTGACTTTCTGTCACAATGCAGTACATGCACCTCAACACCCAACTTCATGAACACCACATCAGAGTGAATGATGCGACTGAACCGCGTGCGCTGGAGCCACCAGTGAGCGGCCAGTAGCTCATTGAGGCCCCTTGTGTTGTATGCGCTTGGTTTCAAGCTTCTAAGACCTTCCAATTTCAAGCTATGAAGGAAAAGTGAAGACGCGTTTACTTTTCATATTTCATGACAGTTGGCTGAGACGGCCAAAACATGCACTCGTGGAAACTTTTTTCAAAATCCACTTTGGGCTTGTAAGATGTTGTAAAGTGACTTTCTGTCACAATGCAGTACATGCACCTCAACACCCAACTTCATGAACACCACATCAGAGTGAATGATGCGACTGAACCGCGTGCGCTGGAGCCACCAGTGAGCGGCCAGTAGCTCATTGATGCCCCTTGTGTTGTATGCGCTTGGTTTCAAGCTTCTAAGACCTTCCAATTTCAAGCTATGAAGGAAAAGTGAAGACGCGTTTACTTTTCATATTTCATGACAGTTGGCTGAGACGGCCAAAACATGCACTCGTGGAAACTTTTTTCAAAATCCACTTTGGGCTTGTAAGATGTTGTAAAGTGACTTTCTGTCACAATGCAGTACATGCACCTCAACACCCAACTTCATGAACACCACATCAGAGTGAATGATGCGACTGAACCGCGTGCGCTGGAGCCACCAGTGAGCGGCCAGTAGCTCATTGAGGCCCCTTGTGTTGTATGCGCTTGGTTTCAAGCTTCTAAGACCTTCCAATTTCAAGCTATGAAGGAAAAGTGAAGACGCGTTTACTTTTCATATTTCATGACAGTTGGCTGAGACGGCCAAAACATGCACTCGTGGAAACTTTTTTCAAAATCCACTTTGGGCTTGTAAGATGTTGTAAAGTGACTTTCTGTCACAATGCAGTACATGCACCTCAACACCCAACTTCATGAACACCACATCAGAGTGAATGATGCGACTGAACCGCGTGCGCTGGAGCCACCAGTGAGCGGCCAGTAGCTCATTGATGCCCCTTGTGTTGTATGCGCTTGGTTTCAAGCTTCTAAGACCTTCCAATTTCAAGCTATGAAGGAAAAGTGAAGACGCGTTTACTTTTCATATTTCATGACAGTTGGCTGAGACGGCCAAAACATGCACTCGTGGAAACTTTTTTCAAAATCCACTTTGGGCTTGTAAGATGTTGTAAAGTGACTTTCTGTCACAATGCAGTACATGCACCTCAACACCCAACTTCATGAACACCACATCAGAGTGAATGATGCGACTGAACCGCGTGCGCTGGAGCCACCAGTGAGCGGCCAGTAGCTCATTGAGGCCCCTTGTGTTGTATGCGCTTGGTTTCAAGCTTCTAAGACCTTCCAATTTCAAGCTATGAAGGAAAAGTGAAGACGCGTTTACTTTTCATATTTCATGACAGTTGGCTGAGACGGCCAAAACATGCACTCGTGGAAACTTTTTTCAAAATCCACTTTGGGCTTGTAAGATGTTGTAAAGTGACTTTCTGTCACAATGCAGTACATGCACCTCAACACCCAACTTCATGAACACCACATCAGAGTGAATGATGCGACTGAACCGCGTGCGCTGGAGCCACCAGTGAGCGGCCAGTAGCTCATTGAGGCCCCTTGTGTTGTATGCGCTTGGTTTCAAGCTTCTAAGACCTTCCAATTTCAAGCTATGAAGGAAAAGTGAAGACGCGTTTACTTTTCATATTTCATGACAGTTGGCTGAGACGGCCAAAACATGCACTCGTGGAAACTTTTTTCAAAATCCACTTTGGGCTTGTAAGATGTTGTAAAGTGACTTTCTGTCACAATGCAGTACATGCACCTCAACACCCAACTTCATGAACACCACATCAGAGTGAATGATGCGACTGAACCGCGTGCGCTGGAGCCACCAGTGAGCGGCCAGTAGCTCATTGAGGCCCCTTGTGTTGTATGCGCTTGGTTTCAAGCTTCTAAGACCTTCCAATTTCAAGCTATGAAGGAAAAGTGAAGACGCGTTTACTTTTCATATTTCATGACAGTTGGCTGAGACGGCCAAAACATGCACTCGTGGAAACTTTTTTCAAAATCCACTTTGGGCTTGTAAGATGTTGTAAAGTGACTTTCTGTCACAATGCAGTACATGCACCTCAACACCCAACTTCATGAACACCACATCAGAGTGAATGATGCGACTGAACCGCGTGCGCTGGAGCCACCAGTGAGCGGCCAGTAGCTCATTGATGCCCCTTGTGTTGTATGCGCTTGGTTTCAAGCTTCTAAGACCTTCCAATTTCAAGCTATGAAGGAAAAGTGAAGACGCGTTTACTTTTCATATTTCATGACAGTTGGCTGAGACGGCCAAAACATGCACTCGTGGAAACTTTTTTCAAAATCCACTTTGGGCTTGTAAGATGTTGTAAAGTGACTTTCTGTCACAATGCAGTACATGCACCTCAACACCCAACTTCATGAACACCACATCAGAGTGAATGATGCGACTGAACCGCGTGCGCTGGAGCCACCAGTGAGCGGCCAGTAGCTCATTGAGGCCCCTTGTGTTGTATGCGCTTGGTTTCAAGCTTCTAAGACCTTCCAATTTCAAGCTATGAAGGAAAAGTGAAGACGCGTTTACTTTTCATATTTCATGACAGTTGGCTGAGACGGCCAAAACATGCACTCGTGGAAACTTTTTTCAAAATCCACTTTGGGCTTGTAAGATGTTGTAAAGTGACTTTCTGTCACAATGCAGTACATGCACCTCAACACCCAACTTCATGAACACCACATCAGAGTGAATGATGCGACTGAACCGCGTGCGCTGGAGCCACCAGTGAGCGGCCAGTAGCTCATTGAGGCCCCTTGTGTTGTATGCGCTTGGTTTCAAGCTTCTAAGACCTTCCAATTTCAAGCTATGAAGGAAAAGTGAAGACGCGTTTACTTTTCATATTTCATGACAGTTGGCTGAGACGGCCAAAACATGCACTCGTGGAAACTTTTTTCAAAATCCACTTTGGGCTTGTAAGATGTTGTAAAGTGACTTTCTGTCACAATGCAGTACATGCACCTCAACACCCAACTTCATGAACACCACATCAGAGTGAATGATGCGACTGAACCGCGTGCGCTGGAGCCACCAGTGAGCGGCCAGTAGCTCATTGATGCCCCTTGTGTTGTATGCGCTTGGTTTCAAGCTTCTAAGACCTTCCAATTTCAAGCTATGAAGGAAAAGTGAAGACGCGTTTACTTTTCATATTTCATGACAGTTGGCTGAGACGGCCAAAACATGCACTCGTGGAAACTTTTTTCAAAATCCACTTTGGGCTTGTAAGATGTTGTAAAGTGACTTTCTGTCACAATGCAGTACATGCACCTCAACACCCAACTTCATGAACACCACATCAGAGTGAATGATGCGACTGAACCGCGTGCGCTGGAGCCACCAGTGAGCGGCCAGTAGCTCATTGAGGCCCCTTGTGTTGTATGCGCTTGGTTTCAAGCTTCTAAGACCTTCCAATTTCAAGCTATGAAGGAAAAGTGAAGACGCGTTTACTTTTCATATTTCATGACAGTTGGCTGAGACGGCCAAAACATGCACTCGTGGAAACTTTTTTCAAAATCCACTTTGGGCTTGTAAGATGTTGTAAAGTGACTTTCTGTCACAATGCAGTACATGCACCTCAACACCCAACTTCATGAACACCACATCAGAGTGAATGATGCGACTGAACCGCGTGCGCTGGAGCCACCAGTGAGCGGCCAGTAGCTCATTGAGGCCCCTTGTGTTGTATGCGCTTGGTTTCAAGCTTCTAAGACCTTCCAATTTCAAGCTATGAAGGAAAAGTGAAGACGCGTTTACTTTTCATATTTCATGACAGTTGGCTGAGACGGCCAAAACATGCACTCGTGGAAACTTTTTTCAAAATCCACTTTGGGCTTGTAAGATGTTGTAAAGTGACTTTCTGTCACAATGCAGTTCATGCACCTCAACACCCAACTTCATGAACACCACATCAGAGTGAATGATGCGACTGAACCGCGTGCGCTGGAGCCACCAGTGAGCGGCCAGTAGCTCATTGATGCCCCTTGTGTTGTATGCGCTTGGTTTCAAGCTTCTAAGACCTTCCAATTTCAAGCTATGAAGGAAAAGTGAAGACGCGTTTACTTTTCATATTTCATGACAGTTGGCTGAGACGGCCAAAACATGCACTCGTGGAAACTTTTTTCAAAATCCACTTTGGGCTTGTAAGATGTTGTAAAGTGACTTTCTGTCACAATGCAGTACATGCACCTCAACACCCAACTTCATGAACACCACATCAGAGTGAATGATGCGACTGAACCGCGTGCGCTGGAGCCACCAGTGAGCGGCCAGTAGCTCATTGAGGCCCCTTGTGTTGTATGCGCTTGGTTTCAAGCTTCTAAGACCTTCCAATTTCAAGCTATGAAGGAAAAGTGAAGACGCGTTTACTTTTCATATTTCATGACAGTTGGCTGAGACGGCCAAAACATGCACTCGTGGAAACTTTTTTCAAAATCCACTTTGGGCTTGTAAGATGTTGTAAAGTGACTTTCTGTCACAATGCAGTACATGCACCTCAACACCCAACTTCATGAACACCACATCAGAGTGAATGATGCGACTGAACCGCGTGCGCTGGAGCCACCAGTTAGCGGCCAGTAGCTCATTGAGGCCCCTTGTGTTGTATGCGCTTGGTTTCAAGCTTCTAAGACCTTCCAATTTCAAGCTATGAAGGAAAAGTGAAGACGCGTTTACTTTTCATATTTCATGACAGTTGGCTGAGACGGCCAAAACATGCACTCGTGGAAACTTTTTTCAAAATCCACTTTGGGCTTGTAAGATGTTGTAAAGTGACTTTCTGTCACAATGCAGTACATGCACCTCAACACCCAACTTCATGAACACCACATCAGAGTGAATGATGCGACTGAACCGCGTGCGCTGGAGCCACCAGTGAGCGGCCAGTAGCTCATTGAGGCCCCTTGTGTTGTATGCGCTTGGTTTCAAGCTTCTAAGACCTTCCAATTTCAAGCTATGAAGGAAAAGTGAAGACGCGTTTACTTTTCATATTTCATGACAGTTGGCTGAGACGGCCAAAACATGCACTCGTGGACACTTTTTTCAAAATCCACTTTGGGCTTGTAAGATGTTGTAAAGTGACTTTCTGTCACAATGCAGTACATGCACCTCAACACCCAACTTCATGAACACCACATCAGAGTGAATGATGCGACTGAACCGCGTGCGCTGGAGCCACCAATGAGCCGCCAGTAGCTCATTGAGGCCCCTTGTGTTGTATGCGCTTGGTTTCAAGCTTCTAAGACCTTCCAATTTCAAGCTATGAAGGAAAAGTGAAGACGCGTTTACTTTTCATATTTCATGACAGTTGGCTGAGACGGCCAAAACTTGCACTCGTGGAAACTTTTTTCAAAATCCACTTTGGGCTTGTAAGATGTTGTAAAGTGACTTTCTGTCACAATGCAGTACATGCACCTCAACACCCAACTTCATGAACACCACATCAGAGTGAATGATGCGACTGAACCGCGTGCGCTGGAGCCACCAGTGAGCGGCCAGTAGCTCATTGAGGCCCCTTGTGTTGTATGCGCTTGGTTTCAAGCTTCTAAGACCTTCCAATTTCAAGCTATGAAGGAAAAGTGAAGACGCGTTTACTTTTCATATTTCATGACAGTTGGCTGAGACGGCCAAAACATGCACTCGTGGACACTTTTTTCAAAATCCACTTTGGGCTTGTAAGATGTTGTAAAGTGACTTTCTGTCACAATGCAGTACATGCACCTCAACACCCAACTTCATGAACACCACATCAGAGTGAATGATGCGACTGAACCGCGTGCGCTGGAGCCACCAGTGAGCCGCCAGTAGCTCATTGAGGCCCCTTGTGTTGTATGCGCTTGGTTTCAAGCTTCTAAGACCTTCCAATTTCAAGCTATGAAGGAAAAGTGAAGACGCGTTTACTTTTCATATTTCTTGACAGTTGGCTGAGACGGCCAAAACATGCACTCGTGGAAACTTTTTTCAAAATCCACTTTGGGCTTGTAAGATGTTGTAAAGTGACTTTCTGTCACAATGCAGTACATGCACCTCAACACCCAACTTCATGAACACCACATCAGAGTGAATGATGCGACTGAACCGCGTGCGCTGGAGCCACCAGTGAGCGGCCAGTAGCTCATTGAGGCCCCTTGTGTTGTATGCGCTTGGTTTCAAGCTTCTAAGACCTTCCAATTTCAAGCTATGAAGGAAAAGTGAAGACGCGTTTACTTTTCATATTTCATGACAGTTGGCTGAGACGGCCAAAACATGCACTCGTGGAAACTTTTTTCAAAATCCACTTTGGGCTTGTAAGATGTTGTAAAGTGACTTTCTGTCACAATGCAGTACATGCACCTCAACACCCAACTTCATGAACACCACATCAGAGTGAATGATGCGACTGAACCGCGTGCGCTGGAGCCACCAGTGAGCGGCCAGTAGCTCATTGAGGCCCCTTGTGTTGTATGCGCTTGGTTTCAAGCTTCTAAGACCTTCCAATTTCAAGCTATGAAGGAAAAGTGAAGACGCGTTTACTTTTCATATTTCATGACAGTTGGCTGAGACGGCCAAAACATGCACTCGTGGAAACTTTTTTCAAAATCCACTTTGGGCTTGTAAGATGTTGTAAAGTGACTTTCTGTCACAATGCAGTACATGCACCTCAACACCCAACTTCATGAACACCACATCAGAGTGAATGATGCGACTGAACCGTGTGCGCTGGAGCCACCAGTGAGCCGCCAGTAGCTCATTGAGGCCCCTTGTGTTGTATGCGCTTGGTTTCAAGCTTCTAAGACCTTCCAATTTCAAGCTATGAAGGAAAAGTGAAGACGCGTTTACTTTTCATATTTCATGACAGTTGGCTGAGACGGCCAAAACATGCACTCGTGGAAACTTTTTTCAAAATCCACTTTGGGCTTGTAAGATGTTGTAAAGTGACTTTCTGTCACAATGCAGTACATGCACCTCAACACCCAACTTCATGAACACCACATCAGAGTGAATGATGCGACTGAACCGCGTGCGCTGGAGCCACCAGTGAGCGGCCAGTAGCTCATTGAGGCCCCTTGTGTTGTATGCGCTTGGTTTCAAGCTTCTAAGACCTTCCAATTTCAAGCTATGAAGGAAAAGTGAAGAAGCGTTTACTTTTCATATTTCATGACAGTTGGCTGAGACGGCCAAAACATGCACTCGTGGAAACTTTTTTCAAAATCCACTTTGGGCTTGTAAGATGTTGTAAAGTGACTTTCTGTCACAATGCAGTACATGCACCTCAACACCCAACTTCATGAACACCACATCAGAGTGAATGATGCGACTGAACCGCGTGCGCTGGAGCCACCAGTGAGCGGCCAGTAGCTCATTGAGGCCCCTTGTGTTGTATGCGCTTGGTTTCAAGCTTCTAAGACCTTCCAATTTCAAGCTATGAAGGAAAAGTGAAGACGCGTTTACTTTTCATATTTCATGACAGTTGGCTGAGACGGCCAAAACATGCACTCGTGGAAACTTTTTTCAAAATCCACTTTGGGCTTGTAAGATGTTGTAAAGTGACTTTCTGTCACAATGCAGTACATGCACCTCAACACCCAACTTCATGAACACCACATCAGAGTGAATGATGCGACTGAACCGCGTGCGCTGGAGCCACCAGTGAGCGGCCAGTAGCTCATTGATGCCCCTTGTGTTGTATGCGCTTGGTTTCAAGCTTCTAAGACCTTCCAATTTCAAGCTATGAAGGAAAAGTGAAGACGCGTTTACTTTTAATATTTCATGACAGTTGGCTGAGACGGCCAAAACATGCACTCGTGGAAACTTTTTTCAAAATCCACTTTGGGCTTGTAAGATGTTGTAAAGTGACTTTCTGTCACAATGCAGTACATGCACCTCAACACCCAACTTCATGAACACCACATCAGAGTGAATGATGCGACTGAACCGCGTGCGCTGGAGCCACCAGTGAGCGGCCAGTAGCTCATTGAGGCCCCTTGTGTTGTATGCGCTTGGTTTCAAGCTTCTAAGACCTTCCAATTTCAAGCTATGAAGGAAAAGTGAAGACGCGTTTACTTTTCATATTTCATGACAGTTGGCTGAGACGGCCAAAACATGCACTCGTGGAAACTTTTTTCAAAATCCACTTTGGGCTTGTAAGATGTTGTAAAGTGACTTTCTGTCACAATGCAGTACATGCACCTCAACACCCAACTTCATGAACACCACATCAGAGTGAATGATGCGACTGAACCGCGTGCGCTGGAGCCACCAGTGAGCCGCCAGTAGCTCATTGAGGCCCCTTGTGTTGTATGCGCTTGGTTTCAAGCTTCTAAGACCTTCCAATTTCAAGCTATGAAGGAAAAGTGAAGACGCGTTTACTTTTCATATTTCATGACAGTTGGCTGAGACGGCCAAAACATGCACTCGTGGAAACTTTTTTCAAAATCCACTTTGGGCTTGTAAGATGTTGTAAAGTGACTTTCTGTCACAATGCAGTACATGCACCTCAACACCCAACTTCATGAACACCACATCAGAGTGAATGATGCGACTGAACCGCGTGCGCTGGAGCCACCAGTGAGCGGCCAGTAGCTCATTGAGGCCCCTTGTGTTGTATGCGCTTGGTTTCAAGCTTCTAAGACCTTCCAATTTCAAGCTATGAAGGAAAAGTGAAGACGCGTTTACTTTTCATATTTCATGACAGTTGGCTGAGACGGCCAAAACATGCACTCGTGGAAACTTTTTTCAAAATCCACTTTGGGCTTGTAAGATGTTGTAAAGTGACTTTCTGTCACAATGCAGTACATGCACCTCAACACCCAACTTCATGAACACCACATCAGAGTGAATGATGCGACTGAACCGCGTGCGCTGGAGCCACCAGTGAGCGGCCAGTAGCTCATTGAGGCCCCTTGTGTTGTATGCGCTTGGTTTCAAGCTTCTAAGACCTTCCAATTTCAAGCTATGAAGGAAAAGTGAAGACGCGTTTACTTTTCATATTTCATGACAGTTGGCTGAGACGGCCAAAACATGCACTCGTGGAAACTTTTTTCAAAATCCACTTTGGGCTTGTAAGATGTTGTAAAGTGACTTTCTGTCACAATGCAGTACATGCACCTCAACACCCAACTTCATGAACACCACATCAGAGTGAATGATGCGACTGAACCGCGTGCGCTGGAGCCACCAGTGAGCGGCCAGTAGCTCATTGAGGCCCCTTGTGTTGTATGCGCTTGGTTTCAAGCTTCTAAGACCTTCCAATTTCAAGCTATGAAGGAAAAGTGAAGACGCGTTTACTTTTCATATTTCATGACAGTTGGCTGAGACGGCCAAAACATGCACTCGTGGAAACTTTTTTCAAAATCCACTTTGGGCTTGTAAGATGTTGTAAAGTGACTTTCTGTCACAATGCAGTACATGCACCTCAACACCCAACTTCATGAACACCACATCAGAGTGAATGATGCGACTGAACCGTGTGCGCTGGAGCCACCAGTGAGCGGCCAGTAGCTCATTGAGGCCCCTTGTGTTGTATGCGCTTGGTTTCAAGCTTCTAAGACCTTCCAATTTCAAGCTATGAAGGAAAAGTGAAGACGCGTTTACTTTTCATATTTCATGACAGTTGGCTGAGACGGCCAAAACATGCACTCGTGGAAACTTTTTTCAAAATCCACTTTGGGCTTGTAAGATGTTGTAAAGTGACTTTCTGTCACAATGCAGTACATGCACCTCAACACCCAACTTCATGAACACCACATCAGAGTGAATGATGCGACTGAACCGCGTGCGCTGGAGCCACCAGTGAGCGGCCAGTAGCTCATTGATGCCCCTTGTGTTGTATGCGCTTGGTTTCAAGCTTCTAAGACCTTCCAATTTCAAGCTATGAAGGAAAAGTGAAGACGCGTTTACTTTTCATATTTCATGACAGTTGGCTGAGACGGCCAAAACATGCACTCGTGGAAACTTTTTTCAAAATCCACTTTGGGCTTGTAAGATGTTGTAAAGTGACTTTCTGTCACAATGCAGTACATGCACCTCAACACCCAACTTCATGAACACCACATCAGAGTGAATGATGCGACTGAACCGCGTGCGCTGGAGCCACCAGTGAGCGGCCAGTAGCTCATTGAGGCCCCTTGTGTTGTATGCGCTTGGTTTCAAGCTTCTAAGACCTTCCAATTTCAAGCTATGAAGGAAAAGTGAAGACGCGTTTACTTTTCATATTTCATGACAGTTGGCTGAGACGGCCAAAACATGCACTCGTGGAAACTTTTTTCAAAATCCACTTTGGGCTTGTAAGATGTTGTAAAGTGACTTTCTGTCACAATGCAGTACATGCACCTCAACACCCAACTTCATGAACACCACATCAGAGTGAATGATGCGACTGAACCGCGTGCGCTGGAGCCACCAGTGAGCCGCCAGTAGCTCATTGAGGCCCCTTGTGTTGTATGCGCTTGGTTTCAAGCTTCTAAGACCTTCCAATTTCAAGCTATGAAGGAAAAGTGAAGACGCGTTTACTTTTCATATTTCATGACAGTTGGCTGAGACGGCCAAAACATGCACTCGTGGAAACTTTTTTCAAAATCCACTTTGGGCTTGTAAGATGTTGTAAAGTGACTTTCTGTCACAATGCAGTACATGCACCTCAACACCCAACTTCATGAACACCACATCAGAGTGAATGATGCGACTGAACCGCGTGCGCTGGAGCCACCAGTGAGCGGCCAGTAGCTCATTGAGGCCCCTTGTGTTGTATGCGCTTGGTTTCAAGCTTCTAAGACCTTCCAATTTCAAGCTATGAAGGAAAAGTGAAGACGCGTTTACTTTTCATATTTCATGACAGTTGGCTGAGACGGCCAAAACATGCACTCGTGGAAACTTTTTTCAAAATCCACTTTGGGCTTGTAAGATGTTGTAAAGTGACTTTCTGTCACAATGCAGTACATGCACCTCAACACCCAACTTCATGAACACCACATCAGAGTGAATGATGCGACTGAACCGCGTGCGCTGGAGCCACCAGTGAGCGGCCAGTAGCTCATTGAGGCCCCTTGTGTTGTATGCGCTTGGTTTCAAGCTTCTAAGACCTTCCAATTTCAAGCTATGAAGGAAAAGTGAAGACACGTTTACTTTTCATATTTCATGACAGTTGGCTGAGACGGCCAAAACATGCGCTCGTGGAAACTTTTTTCAAAATCCACTTTGGGCTTGTAAGATGTTGTAAAGTGACTTTCTGTCACAATGCAGTACATGCACCTCAACACCCAACTTCATGAACACCACATCAGAGTGAATGATGCGACTGAACCGCGTGCGCTGGAGCCACCAGTGAGCGGCCAGTAGCTCATTGAGGCCCTTTGTGTTGTATGCGCTTGGTTTCAAGCTTCTAAGACCTTCCAATTTCAAGCTATGAAGGAAAAGTGAAGACACGTTTACTTTTCATATTTCATGACAGTTGGCTGAGACGGCCAAAACATGCGCTCGTGGAAACTTTTTTCAAAATCCACTTTGGGCTTGTAAGATGTTGTAAAGTGACTTTCTGTCACAATGCAGTACATGCACCTCAACACCCAACTTCATGAACACCACATCAGAGTGAATGATGCGACTGAACCGCGTGCGCTGGAGCCACCAGTGAGCGGCCAGTAGCTCATTGAGGCCCTTTGTGTTGTATGCGCTTGGTTTCAAGCTTCTAAGACCTTCCAATTTCAAGCTATGAAGGAAAAGTGAAGACACGTTTACTTTTCATATTTCATGACAGTTGGCTGAGACGGCCAAAACATGCGCTCGTGGAAACTTTTTTCAAAATCCACTTTGGGCTTGTAAGATGTTGTAAAGTGACTTTCTGTCACAATGCAGTACATGCACCTCAACACCCAACTTCATGAACACCACATCAGAGTGAATGATGCGACTGAACCGCGTGCGCTGGAGCCACCAGTGAGCGGCCAGTAGCTCATTGAGGCCCTTTGTGTTGTATGCGCTTGGTTTCAAGCTTCTAAGACCTTCCAATTTCAAGCTATGAAGGAAAAGTGAAGACACGTTTACTTTTCATATTTCATGACAGTTGGCTGAGAGGGCCAAAACATGCGCTCGTGGAAACTTTTTTCAAAATCCACTTTGGGCTTGTAAGATGTTGTAAAGTGACTTTCTGTCACAATGCAGTACATGCACCTCAACACCCAACTTCATGAACACCACATCAGAGTGAATGATGCGACTGAACCGCGTGCGCTGGAGCCACCAGTGAGCGGCCAGTAGCTCATTGAGGCCCCTTGTGTTGTATGCGCTTGGTTTCAAGCTTCTAAGACCTTCCAATTTCAAGCTATGAAGGAAAAGTGAAGACACGTTTACTTTTCATATTTCATGACAGTTGGCTGAGACGGCCAAAACATGCGCTCGTGGAAACTTTTTTCAAAATCCACTTTGGGCTTGTAAGATGTTGTAAAGTGACTTTCTGTCACAATGCAGTACATGCACCTCAACACCCAACTTCATGAACACCACATCAGAGTGAATGATGCGACTGAACCGCGTGCGCTGGAGCCACCAGTGAGCGGCCAGTAGCTCATTGAGGCCCCTTGTGTTGTATGCGCTTGGTTTCAAGCTTCTAAGACCTTCCAATTTCAAGCTATGAAGGAAAAGTGAAGACACGTTTACTTTTCATATTTCATGACAGTTGGCTGAGACGGCCAAAACATGCGCTCGTGGAAACTTTTTTCAAAATCCACTTTGGGCTTGTAAGATGTTGTAAAGTGACTTTCTGTCACAATGCAGTACATGCACCTCAACACCCAACTTCATGAACACCACATCAGAGTGAATGATGCGACTGAACCGCGTGCGCTGGAGCCACCAGTGAGCGGCCAGTAGCTCATTGAGGCCCCTTGTGTTGTATGCGCTTGGTTTCAAGCTTCTAAGACCTTCCAATTTCAAGCTATGAAGGAAAAGTGAAGACACGTTTACTTTTCATATTTCATGACAGTTGGCTGAGACGGCCAAAACATGCGCTCGTGGAAACTTTTTTCAAAATCCACTTTGGGCTTGTAAGATGTTGTAAAGTGACTTTCTGTCACAATGCAGTACATGCACCTCAACACCCAACTTCATGAACACCACATCAGAGTGAATGATGCGACTGAACCGCGTGCGCTGGAGCCACCAGTGAGCGGCCAGTAGCTCATTGAGGCCCCTTGTGTTGTATGCGCTTGGTTTCAAGCTTCTAAGACCTTCCAATTTCAAGCTATGAAGGAAAAGTGAAGACACGTTTACTTTTCATATTTCATGACAGTTGGCTGAGACGGCCAAAACATGCGCTCGTGGAAACTTTTTTCAAAATCCACTTTGGGCTTGTAAGATGTTGTAAAGTGACTTTCTGTCACAATGCAGTACATGCACCTCAACACCCAACTTCATGAACACCACATCAGAGTGAATGATGCGACTGAACCGCGTGCGCTGGAGCCACCAGTGAGCGGCCAGTAGCTCATTGAGGCCCTTTGTGTTGTATGCGCTTGGTTTCAAGCTTCTAAGACCTTCCAATTTCAAGCTATGAAGGAAAAGTGAAGACACGTTTACTTTTCATATTTCATGACAGTTGGCTGAGACGGCCAAAACATGCGCTCGTGGAAACTTTTTTCAAAATCCACTTTGGGCTTGTAAGATGTTGTAAAGTGACTTTCTGTCACAATGCAGTACATGCACCTCAACACCCAACTTCATGAACACCACATCAGAGTGGAATGATGCGACTGAACCGCGTGCGCTGGAGCCACCAGTGAGCGGCCAGTAGCTCATTGAGGCCCTTTGTGTTGTATGCGCTTGGTTTCAAGCTTCTAAGACCTTCCAATTTCAAGCTATGAAGGAAAAGTGAAGACACGTTTACTTTTCATATTTCATGACAGTTGGCTGAGACGGCCAAAACATGCGCTCGTGGAAACTTTTTTCAAAATCCACTTTGGGCTTGTAAGATGTTGTAAAGTGACTTTCTGTCACAATGCAGTACATGCACCTCAACACCCAACTTCATGAACACCACATCAGAGTGAATGATGCGACTGAACCGCGTGCGCTGGAGCCACCAGTGAGCGGCCAGTAGCTCATTGAGGCCCTTTGTGTTGTATGCGCTTGGTTTCAAGCTTCTAAGACCTTCCAATTTCAAGCTATGAAGGAAAAGTGAAGACACGTTTACTTTTCATATTTCATGACAGTTGGCTGAGACGGCCAAAACATGCGCTCGTGGAAACTTTTTTCAAAATCCACTTTGGGCTTGTAAGATGTTGTAAAGTGACTTTCTGTCACAATGCAGTACATGCACCTCAACACCCAACTTCATGAACACCACATCAGAGTGAATGATGCGACTGAACCGCGTGCGCTGGAGCCACCAGTGAGCGGCCAGTAGCTCATTGAGGCCCCTTGTGTTGTATGCGCTTGGTTTCAAGCTTCTAAGACCTTCCAATTTCAAGCTATGAAGGAAAAGTGAAGACACGTTTACTTTTCATATTTCATGACAGTTGGCTGAGACGGCCAAAACATGCGCTCGTGGAAACTTTTTTCAAAATCCACTTTGGGCTTGTAAGATGTTGTAAAGTGACTTTCTGTCACAATGCAGTACATGCACCTCAACACCCAACTTCATGAACACCACATCAGAGTGAATGATGCGACTGAACCGCGTGCGCTGGAGCCACCAGTGAGCGGCCAGTAGCTCATTGAGGCCCTTTGTGTTGTATGCGCTTGGTTTCAAGCTTCTAAGACCTTCCAATTTCAAGCTATGAAGGAAAAGTGAAGACACGTTTACTTTTCATATTTCATGACAGTTGGCTGAGACGGCCAAAACATGCGCTCGTGGAAACTTTTTTCAAAATCCACTTTGGGCTTGTAAGATGTTGTAAAGTGACTTTCTGTCACAATGCAGTACATGCACCTCAACACCCAACTTCATGAACACCACATCAGAGTGAATGATGCGACTGAACCGCGTGCGCTGGAGCCACCAGTGAGCGGCCAGTAGCTCATTGAGGCCCTTTGTGTTGTATGCGCTTGGTTTCAAGCTTCTAAGACCTTCCAATTTCAAGCTATGAAGGAAAAGTGAAGACACGTTTACTTTTCATATTTCATGACAGTTGGCTGAGACGGCCAAAACATGCGCTCGTGGAAACTTTTTTCAAAATCCACTTTGGGCTTGTAAGATGTTGTAAAGTGACTTTCTGTCACAATGCAGTACATGCACCTCAACACCCAACTTCATGAACACCACATCAGAGTGAATGATGCGACTGAACCGCGTGCGCTGGAGCCACCAGTGAGCGGCCAGTAGCTCATTGAGGCCCTTTGTGTTGTATGCGCTTGGTTTCAAGCTTCTAAGACCTTCCAATTTCAAGCTATGAAGGAAAAGTGAAGACATGTTTACTTTTCATATTTCATGACAGTTGGCTGAGACGGCCAAAACATGCGCTCGTGGAAACTTTTTTCAAAATCCACTTTGGGCTTGTAAGATGTTGTAAAGTGACTTTCTGTCACAATGCAGTACATGCACCTCAACACCCAACTTCATGAACACCACATCAGAGTGAATGATGCGACTGAACCGCGTGCGCTGGAGCCACCAGTGAGCGGCCAGTAGCTCATTGAGGCCCCTTGTGTTGTATGCGCTTGGTTTCAAGCTTCTAAGACCTTCCAATTTCAAGCTATGAAGGAAAAGTGAAGACACGTTTACTTTTCATATTTCATGACAGTTGGCTGAGACGGCCAAAACATGCGCTCGTGGAAACTTTTTTCAAAATCCACTTTGGGCTTGTAAGATGTTGTAAAGTGACTTTCTGTCACAATGCAGTACATGCACCTCAACACCCAACTTCATGAACACCACATCAGAGTGAATGATGCGACTGAACCGCGTGCGCTGGAGCCACCAGTGAGCGGCCAGTAGCTCATTGAGGCCCTTTGTGTTGTATGCGCTTGGTTTCAAGCTTCTAAGACCTTCCAATTTCAAGCTATGAAGGAAAAGTGAAGACACGTTTACTTTTCATATTTCATGACAGTTGGCTGAGACGGCCAAAACATGCGCTCGTGGAAACTTTTTTCAAAATCCACTTTGGGCTTGTAAGATGTTGTAAAGTGACTTTCTGTCACAATGCAGTACATGCACCTCAACACCCAACTTCATGAACACCACATCAGAGTGAATGATGCGACTGAACCGCGTGCGCTGGAGCCACCAGTGAGCGGCCAGTAGCTCATTGAGGCCCCTTGTGTTGTATGCGCTTGGTTTCAAGCTTCTAAGACCTTCCAATTTCAAGCTATGAAGGAAAAGTGAAGACACGTTTACTTTTCATATTTCATGACAGTTGGCTGAGACGGCCAAAACATGCGCTCGTGGAAACTTTTTTCAAAATCCACTTTGGGCTTGTAAGATGTTGTAAAGTGACTTTCTGTCACAATGCAGTACATGCACCTCAACACCCAACTTCATGAACACCACATCAGAGTGAATGATGCGACTGAACCGCGTGCGCTGGAGCCACCAGTGAGCGGCCAGTAGCTCATTGAGGCCCTTTGTGTTGTATGCGCTTGGTTTCAAGCTTCTAAGACCTTCCAATTTCAAGCTATGAAGGAAAAGTGAAGACACGTTTACTTTTCATATTTCATGACAGTTGGCTGAGACGGCCAAAACATGCGCTCGTGGAAACTTTTTTCAAAATCCACTTTGGGCTTGTAAGATGTTGTAAAGTGACTTTCTGTCACAATGCAGTACATGCACCTCAACACCCAACTTCATGAACACCACATCAGAGTGGAATGATGCGACTGAACCGCGTGCGCTGGAGCCACCAGTGAGCGGCCAGTAGCTCATTGAGGCCCTTTGTGTTGTATGCGCTTGGTTTCAAGCTTCTAAGACCTTCCAATTTCAAGCTATGAAGGAAAAGTGAAGACACGTTTACTTTTCATATTTCAGGACAGTTGGCTGAGACGGCCAAAACATGCGCTCGTGGAAACTTTTTTCAAAATCCACTTTGGGCTTGTAAGATGTTGTAAAGTGACTTTCTGTCACAATGCAGTACATGCACCTCAACACCCAACTTCATGAACACCACATCAGAGTGAATGATGCGACTGAACCGCGTGCGCTGGAGCCACCAGTGAGCGGCCAGTAGCTCATTGAGGCCCTTTGTGTTGTATGCGCTTGGTTTCAAGCTTCTAAGACCTTCCAATTTCAAGCTATGAAGGAAAAGTGAAGACACGTTTACTTTTCATATTTCATGACAGTTGGCTGAGACGGCCAAAACATGCGCTCGTGGAAACTTTTTTCAAAATCCACTTTGGGCTTGTAAGATGTTGTAAAGTGACTTTCTGTCACAATGCAGTACATGCACCTCAACACCCAACTTCATGAACACCACATCAGAGTGAATGATGCGACTGAACCGCGTGCGCTGGAGCCACCAGTGAGCGGCCAGTAGCTCATTGAGGCCCTTTGTGTTGTATGCGCTTGGTTTCAAGCTTCTAAGACCTTCCAATTTCAAGCTATGAAGGAAAAGTGAAGACACGTTTACTTTTCATATTTCATGACAGTTGGCTGAGACGGCCAAAACATGCGCTCGTGGAAACTTTTTTCAAAATCCACTTTGGGCTTGTAAGATGTTGTAAAGTGACTTTCTGTCACAATGCAGTACATGCACCTCAACACCCAACTTCATGAACACCACATCAGAGTGAATGATGCGACTGAACCGCGTGCGCTGGAGCCACCAGTGAGCGGCCAGTAGCTCATTGAGGCCCTTTGTGTTGTATGCGCTTGGTTTCAAGCTTCTAAGACCTTCCAATTTCAAGCTATGAAGGAAAAGTGAAGACACGTTTACTTTTCATATTTCATGACAGTTGGCTGAGACGGCCAAAACATGCGCTCGTGGAAACTTTTTTCAAAATCCACTTTGGGCTTGTAAGATGTTGTAAAGTGACTTTCTGTCACAATGCAGTACATGCACCTCAACACCCAACTTCATGAACACCACATCAGAGTGAATGATGCGACTGAACCGCGTGCGCTGGAGCCACCAGTGAGCGGCCAGTAGCTCATTGAGGCCCTTTGTGTTGTATGCGCTTGGTTTCAAGCTTCTAAGACCTTCCAATTTCAAGCTATGAAGGAAAAGTGAAGACACGTTTACTTTTCATATTTCATGACAGTTGGCTGAGACGGCCAAAACATGCGCTCGTGGAAACTTTTTTCAAAATCCACTTTGGGCTTGTAAGATGTTGTAAAGTGACTTTCTGTCACAATGCAGTACATGCACCTCAACACCCAACTTCATGAACACCACATCAGAGTGAATGATGCGACTGAACCGCGTGCGCTGGAGCCACCAGTGAGCGGCCAGTAGCTCATTGAGGCCCTTTGTGTTGTATGCGCTTGGTTTCAAGCTTCTAAGACCTTCCAATTTCAAGCTATGAAGGAAAAGTGAAGACACGTTTACTTTTCATATTTCATGACAGTTGGCTGAGACGGCCAAAACATGCGCTCGTGGAAACTTTTTTCAAAATCCACTTTGGGCTTGTAAGATGTTGTAAAGTGACTTTCTGTCACAATGCAGTACATGCACCTCAACACCCAACTTCATGAACACCACATCAGAGTGAATGATGCGACTGAACCGCGTGCGCTGGAGCCACCAGTGAGCGGCCAGTAGCTCATTGAGGCCCTTTGTGTTGTATGCGCTTGGTTTCAAGCTTCTAAGACCTTCCAATTTCAAGCTATGAAGGAAAAGTGAAGACACGTTTACTTTTCATATTTCATGACAGTTGGCTGAGACGGCCAAAACATGCGCTCGTGGAAACTTTTTTCAAAATCCACTTTGGGCTTGTAAGATGTTGTAAAGTGACTTTCTGTCACAATGCAGTACATGCACCTCAACACCCAACTTCATGAACACCACATCAGAGTGAATGATGCGACTGAACCGCGTGCGCTGGAGCCACCAGTGAGCGGCCAGTAGCTCATTGAGGCCCTTTGTGTTGTATGCGCTTGGTTTCAAGCTTCTAAGACCTTCCAATTTCAAGCTATGAAGGAAAAGTGAAGACACGTTTACTTTTCATATTTCATGACAGTTGGCTGAGACGGCCAAAACATGCGCTCGTGGAAACTTTTTTCAAAATCCACTTTGGGCTTGTAAGATGTTGTAAAGTGACTTTCTGTCACAATGCAGTACATGCACCTCAACACCCAACTTCATGAACACCACATCAGAGTGAATGATGCGACTGAACCGCGTGCGCTGGAGCCACCAGTGAGCGGCCAGTAGCTCATTGAGGCCCTTTGTGTTGTATGCGCTTGGTTTCAAGCTTCTAAGACCTTCCAATTTCAAGCTATGAAGGAAAAGTGAAGACACGTTTACTTTTCATATTTCATGACAGTTGGCTGAGACGGCCAAAACATGCGCTCGTGGAAACTTTTTTCAAAATCCACTTTGGGCTTGTAAGATGTTGTAAAGTGACTTTCTGTCACAATGCAGTACATGCACCTCAACACCCAACTTCATGAACACCACATCAGAGTGAATGATGCGACTGAACCGCGTGCGCTGGAGCCACCAGTGAGCGGCCAGTAGCTCATTGAGGCCCTTTGTGTTGTATGCGCTTGGTTTCAAGCTTCTAAGACCTTCCAATTTCAAGCTATGAAGGAAAAGTGAAGACACGTTTACTTTTCATATTTCATGACAGTTGGCTGAGACGGCCAAAACATGCGCTCGTGGAAACTTTTTTCAAAATCCACTTTGGGCTTGTAAGATGTTGTAAAGTGACTTTCTGTCACAATGCAGTACATGCACCTCAACACCCAACTTCATGAACACCACATCAGAGTGAATGATGCGACTGAACCGCGTGCGCTGGAGCCACCAGTGAGCGGCCAGTAGCTCATTGAGGCCCTTTGTGTTGTATGCGCTTGGTTTCAAGCTTCTAAGACCTTCCAATTTCAAGCTATGAAGGAAAAGTGAAGACACGTTTACTTTTCATATTTCATGACAGTTGGCTGAGACGGCCAAAACATGCGCTCGTGGAAACTTTTTTCAAAATCCACTTTGGGCTTGTAAGATGTTGTAAAGTGACTTTCTGTCACAATGCAGTACATGCACCTCAACACCCAACTTCATGAACACCACATCAGAGTGAATGATGCGACTGAACCGCGTGCGCTGGAGCCACCAGTGAGCGGCCAGTAGCTCATTGAGGCCCTTTGTGTTGTATGCGCTTGGTTTCAAGCTTCTAAGACCTTCCAATTTCAAGCTATGAAGGAAAAGTGAAGACACGTTTACTTTTCATATTTCATGACAGTTGGCTGAGACGGCCAAAACATGCGCTCGTGGAAACTTTTTTCAAAATCCACTTTGGGCTTGTAAGATGTTGTAAAGTGACTTTCTGTCACAATGCAGTACATGCACCTCAACACCCAACTTCATGAACACCACATCAGAGTGAATGATGCGACTGAACCGCGTGCGCTGGAGCCACCAGTGAGCGGCCAGTAGCTCATTGAGGCCCTTTGTGTTGTATGCGCTTGGTTTCAAGCTTCTAAGACCTTCCAATTTCAAGCTATGAAGGAAAAGTGAAGACACGTTTACTTTTCATATTTCATGACAGTTGGCTGAGACGGCCAAAACATGCGCTCGTGGAAACTTTTTTCAAAATCCACTTTGGGCTTGTAAGATGTTGTAAAGTGACTTTCTGTCACAATGCAGTACATGCACCTCAACACCCAACTTCATGAACACCACATCAGAGTGAATGATGCGACTGAACCGCGTGCGCTGGAGCCACCAGTGAGCGGCCAGTAGCTCATTGAGGCCCTTTGTGTTGTATGCGCTTGGTTTCAAGCTTCTAAGACCTTCCAATTTCAAGCTATGAAGGAAAAGTGAAGACACGTTTACTTTTCATATTTCATGACAGTTGGCTGAGACGGCCAAAACATGCGCTCGTGGAAACTTTTTTCAAAATCCACTTTGGGCTTGTAAGATGTTGTAAAGTGACTTTCTGTCACAATGCAGTACATGCACCTCAACACCCAACTTCATGAACACCACATCAGAGTGAATGATGCGACTGAACCGCGTGCGCTGGAGCCACCAGTGAGCGGCCAGTAGCTCATTGAGGCCCTTTGTGTTGTATGCGCTTGGTTTCAAGCTTCTAAGACCTTCCAATTTCAAGCTATGAAGGAAAAGTGAAGACACGTTTACTTTTCATATTTCATGACAGTTGGCTGAGACGGCCAAAACATGCGCTCGTGGAAACTTTTTTCAAAATCCACTTTGGGCTTGTAAGATGTTGTAAAGTGACTTTCTGTCACAATGCAGTACATGCACCTCAACACCCAACTTCATGAACACCACATCAGAGTGAATGATGCGACTGAACCGCGTGCGCTGGAGCCACCAGTGAGCGGCCAGTAGCTCATTGAGGCCCTTTGTGTTGTATGCGCTTGGTTTCAAGCTTCTAAGACCTTCCAATTTCAAGCTATGAAGGAAAAGTGAAGACACGTTTACTTTTCATATTTCATGACAGTTGGCTGAGACGGCCAAAACATGCGCTCGTGGAAACTTTTTTCAAAATCCACTTTGGGCTTGTAAGATGTTGTAAAGTGACTTTCTGTCACAATGCAGTACATGCACCTCAACACCCAACTTCATGAACACCACATCAGAGTGAATGATGCGACTGAACCGCGTGCGCTGGAGCCACCAGTGAGCGGCCAGTAGCTCATTGAGGCCCTTTGTGTTGTATGCGCTTGGTTTCAAGCTTCTAAGACCTTCCAATTTCAAGCTATGAAGGAAAAGTGAAGACACGTTTACTTTTCATATTTCATGACAGTTGGCTGAGACGGCCAAAACATGCGCTCGTGGAAACTTTTTTCAAAATCCACTTTGGGCTTGTAAGATGTTGTAAAGTGACTTTCTGTCACAATGCAGTACATGCACCTCAACACCCAACTTCATGAACACCACATCAGAGTGAATGATGCGACTGAACCGCGTGCGCTGGAGCCACCAGTGAGCGGCCAGTAGCTCATTGAGGCCCTTTGTGTTGTATGCGCTTGGTTTCAAGCTTCTAAGACCTTCCAATTTCAAGCTATGAAGGAAAAGTGAAGACACGTTTACTTTTCATATTTCATGACAGTTGGCTGAGACGGCCAAAACATGCGCTCGTGGAAACTTTTTTCAAAATCCACTTTGGGCTTGTAAGATGTTGTAAAGTGACTTTCTGTCACAATGCAGTACATGCACCTCAACACCCAACTTCATGAACACCACATCAGAGTGAATGATGCGACTGAACCGCGTGCGCTGGAGCCACCAGTGAGCGGCCAGTAGCTCATTGAGGCCCTTTGTGTTGTATGCGCTTGGTTTCAAGCTTCTAAGACCTTCCAATTTCAAGCTATGAAGGAAAAGTGAAGACACGTTTACTTTTCATATTTCATGACAGTTGGCTGAGACGGCCAAAACATGCGCTCGTGGAAACTTTTTTCAAAATCCACTTTGGGCTTGTAAGATGTTGTAAAGTGACTTTCTGTCACAATGCAGTACATGCACCTCAACACCCAACTTCATGAACACCACATCAGAGTGAATGATGCGACTGAACCGCGTGCGCTGGAGCCACCAGTGAGCGGCCAGTAGCTCATTGAGGCCCTTTGTGTTGTATGCGCTTGGTTTCAAGCTTCTAAGACCTTCCAATTTCAAGCTATGAAGGAAAAGTGAAGACACGTTTACTTTTCATATTTCATGACAGTTGGCTGAGACGGCCAAAACATGCGCTCGTGGAAACTTTTTTCAAAATCCACTTTGGGCTTGTAAGATGTTGTAAAGTGACTTTCTGTCACAATGCAGTACATGCACCTCAACACCCAACTTCATGAACACCACATCAGAGTGAATGATGCGACTGAACCGCGTGCGCTGGAGCCACCAGTGAGCGGCCAGTAGCTCATTGAGGCCCTTTGTGTTGTATGCGCTTGGTTTCAAGCTTCTAAGACCTTCCAATTTCAAGCTATGAAGGAAAAGTGAAGACACGTTTACTTTTCATATTTCATGACAGTTGGCTGAGACGGCCAAAACATGCGCTCGTGGAAACTTTTTTCAAAATCCACTTTGGGCTTGTAAGATGTTGTAAAGTGACTTTCTGTCACAATGCAGTACATGCACCTCAACACCCAACTTCATGAACACCACATCAGAGTGAATGATGCGACTGAACCGCGTGCGCTGGAGCCACCAGTGAGCGGCCAGTAGCTCATTGAGGCCCTTTGTGTTGTATGCGCTTGGTTTCAAGCTTCTAAGACCTTCCAATTTCAAGCTATGAAGGAAAAGTGAAGACACGTTTACTTTTCATATTTCATGACAGTTGGCTGAGACGGCCAAAACATGCGCTCGTGGAAACTTTTTTCAAAATCCACTTTGGGCTTGTAAGATGTTGTAAAGTGACTTTCTGTCACAATGCAGTACATGCACCTCAACACCCAACTTCATGAACACCACATCAGAGTGAATGATGCGACTGAACCGCGTGCGCTGGAGCCACCAGTGAGCGGCCAGTAGCTCATTGAGGCCCTTTGTGTTGTATGCGCTTGGTTTCAAGCTTCTAAGACCTTCCAATTTCAAGCTATGAAGGAAAAGTGAAGACACGTTTACTTTTCATATTTCATGACAGTTGGCTGAGACGGCCAAAACATGCGCTCGTGGAAACTTTTTTCAAAATCCACTTTGGGCTTGTAAGATGTTGTAAAGTGACTTTCTGTCACAATGCAGTACATGCACCTCAACACCCAACTTCATGAACACCACATCAGAGTGAATGATGCGACTGAACCGCGTGCGCTGGAGCCACCAGTGAGCGGCCAGTAGCTCATTGAGGCCCTTTGTGTTGTATGCGCTTGGTTTCAAGCTTCTAAGACCTTCCAATTTCAAGCTATGAAGGAAAAGTGAAGACACGTTTACTTTTCATATTTCATGACAGTTGGCTGAGACGGCCAAAACATGCGCTCGTGGAAACTTTTTTCAAAATCCACTTTGGGCTTGTAAGATGTTGTAAAGTGACTTTCTGTCACAATGCAGTACATGCACCTCAACACCCAACTTCATGAACACCACATCAGAGTGAATGATGCGACTGAACCGCGTGCGCTGGAGCCACCAGTGAGCGGCCAGTAGCTCATTGAGGCCCTTTGTGTTGTATGCGCTTGGTTTCAAGCTTCTAAGACCTTCCAATTTCAAGCTATGAAGGAAAAGTGAAGACACGTTTACTTTTCATATTTCATGACAGTTGGCTGAGACGGCCAAAACATGCGCTCGTGGAAACTTTTTTCAAAATCCACTTTGGGCTTGTAAGATGTTGTAAAGTGACTTTCTGTCACAATGCAGTACATGCACCTCAACACCCAACTTCATGAACACCACATCAGAGTGAATGATGCGACTGAACCGCGTGCGCTGGAGCCACCAGTGAGCGGCCAGTAGCTCATTGAGGCCCTTTGTGTTGTATGCGCTTGGTTTCAAGCTTCTAAGACCTTCCAATTTCAAGCTATGAAGGAAAAGTGAAGACACGTTTACTTTTCATATTTCATGACAGTTGGCTGAGACGGCCAAAACATGCGCTCGTGGAAACTTTTTTCAAAATCCACTTTGGGCTTGTAAGATGTTGTAAAGTGACTTTCTGTCACAATGCAGTACATGCACCTCAACACCCAACTTCATGAACACCACATCAGAGTGAATGATGCGACTGAACCGCGTGCGCTGGAGCCACCAGTGAGCGGCCAGTAGCTCATTGAGGCCCTTTGTGTTGTATGCGCTTGGTTTCAAGCTTCTAAGACCTTCCAATTTCAAGCTATGAAGGAAAAGTGAAGACACGTTTACTTTTCATATTTCATGACAGTTGGCTGAGACGGCCAAAACATGCGCTCGTGGAAACTTTTTTCAAAATCCACTTTGGGCTTGTAAGATGTTGTAAAGTGACTTTCTGTCACAATGCAGTACATGCACCTCAACACCCAACTTCATGAACACCACATCAGAGTGAATGATGCGACTGAACCGCGTGCGCTGGAGCCACCAGTGAGCGGCCAGTAGCTCATTGAGGCCCTTTGTGTTGTATGCGCTTGGTTTCAAGCTTCTAAGACCTTCCAATTTCAAGCTATGAAGGAAAAGTGAAGACACGTTTACTTTTCATATTTCATGACAGTTGGCTGAGACGGCCAAAACATGCGCTCGTGGAAACTTTTTTCAAAATCCACTTTGGGCTTGTAAGATGTTGTAAAGTGACTTTCTGTCACAATGCAGTACATGCACCTCAACACCCAACTTCATGAACACCACATCAGAGTGAATGATGCGACTGAACCGCGTGCGCTGGAGCCACCAGTGAGCGGCCAGTAGCTCATTGAGGCCCTTTGTGTTGTATGCGCTTGGTTTCAAGCTTCTAAGACCTTCCAATTTCAAGCTATGAAGGAAAAGTGAAGACACGTTTACTTTTCATATTTCATGACAGTTGGCTGAGACGGCCAAAACATGCGCTCGTGGAAACTTTTTTCAAAATCCACTTTGGGCTTGTAAGATGTTGTAAAGTGACTTTCTGTCACAATGCAGTACATGCACCTCAACACCCAACTTCATGAACACCACATCAGAGTGAATGATGCGACTGAACCGCGTGCGCTGGAGCCACCAGTGAGCGGCCAGTAGCTCATTGAGGCCCTTTGTGTTGTATGCGCTTGGTTTCAAGCTTCTAAGACCTTCCAATTTCAAGCTATGAAGGAAAAGTGAAGACACGTTTACTTTTCATATTTCATGACAGTTGGCTGAGACGGCCAAAACATGCGCTCGTGGAAACTTTTTTCAAAATCCACTTTGGGCTTGTAAGATGTTGTAAAGTGACTTTCTGTCACAATGCAGTACATGCACCTCAACACCCAACTTCATGAACACCACATCAGAGTGAATGATGCGACTGAACCGCGTGCGCTGGAGCCACCAGTGAGCGGCCAGTAGCTCATTGAGGCCCTTTGTGTTGTATGCGCTTGGTTTCAAGCTTCTAAGACCTTCCAATTTCAAGCTATGAAGGAAAAGTGAAGACACGTTTACTTTTCATATTTCATGACAGTTGGCTGAGACGGCCAAAACATGCGCTCGTGGAAACTTTTTTCAAAATCCACTTTGGGCTTGTAAGATGTTGTAAAGTGACTTTCTGTCACAATGCAGTACATGCACCTCAACACCCAACTTCATGAACACCACATCAGAGTGAATGATGCGACTGAACCGCGTGCGCTGGAGCCACCAGTGAGCGGCCAGTAGCTCATTGAGGCCCTTTGTGTTGTATGCGCTTGGTTTCAAGCTTCTAAGACCTTCCAATTTCAAGCTATGAAGGAAAAGTGAAGACACGTTTACTTTTCATATTTCATGACAGTTGGCTGAGACGGCCAAAACATGCGCTCGTGGAAACTTTTTTCAAAATCCACTTTGGGCTTGTAAGATGTTGTAAAGTGACTTTCTGTCACAATGCAGTACATGCACCTCAACACCCAACTTCATGAACACCACATCAGAGTGAATGATGCGACTGAACCGCGTGCGCTGGAGCCACCAGTGAGCGGCCAGTAGCTCATTGAGGCCCTTTGTGTTGTATGCGCTTGGTTTCAAGCTTCTAAGACCTTCCAATTTCAAGCTATGAAGGAAAAGTGAAGACACGTTTACTTTTCATATTTCATGACAGTTGGCTGAGACGGCCAAAACATGCGCTGGTGGAAACTTTTTTCAAAATCCACTTTGGGCTTGTAAGATGTTGTAAAGTGACTTTCTGTCACAATGCAGTACATGCACCTCAACACCCAACTTCATGAACACCACATCAGAGTGAATGATGCGACTGAACCGCGTGCGCTGGAGCCACCAGTGAGCGGCCAGTAGCTCATTGAGGCCCTTTGTGTTGTATGCGCTTGGTTTCAAGCTTCTAAGACCTTCCAATTTCAAGCTATGAAGGAAAAGTGAAGACACGTTTACTTTTCATATTTCATGACAGTTGGCTGAGACGGCCAAAACATGCGCTGGTGGAAACTTTTTTCAAAATCCACTTTGGGCTTGTAAGATGTTGTAAAGTGACTTTCTGTCACAATGCAGTACATGCACCTCAACACCCAACTTCATGAACACCACATCAGAGTGAATGATGCGACTGAACCGCGTGCGCTGGAGCCACCAGTGAGCGGCCAGTAGCTCATTGAGGCCCTTTGTGTTGTATGCGCTTGGTTTCAAGCTTCTAAGACCTTCCAATTTCAAGCTATGAAGGAAAAGTGAAGACACGTTTACTTTTCATATTTCATGACAGTTGGCTGAGACGGCCAAAACATGCGCTCGTGGAAACTTTTTTCAAAATCCACTTTGGGCTTGTAAGATGTTGTAAAGTGACTTTCTGTCACAATGCAGTACATGCACCTCAACACCCAACTTCATGAACACCACATCAGAGTGAATGATGCGACTGAACCGCGTGCGCTGGAGCCACCAGTGAGCGGCCAGTAGCTCATTGAGGCCCTTTGTGTTGTATGCGCTTGGTTTCAAGCTTCTAAGACCTTCCAATTTCAAGCTATGAAGGAAAAGTGAAGACACGTTTACTTTTCATATTTCATGACAGTTGGCTGAGACGGCCAAAACATGCGCTCGTGGAAACTTTTTTCAAAATCCACTTTGGGCTTGTAAGATGTTGTAAAGTGACTTTCTGTCACAATGCAGTACATGCACCTCAACACCCAACTTCATGAACACCACATCAGAGTGAATGATGCGACTGAACCGCGTGCGCTGGAGCCACCAGTGAGCGGCCAGTAGCTCATTGAGGCCCTTTGTGTTGTATGCGCTTGGTTTCAAGCTTCTAAGACCTTCCAATTTCAAGCTATGAAGGAAAAGTGAAGACACGTTTACTTTTCATATTTCATGACAGTTGGCTGAGACGGCCAAAACATGCGCTCGTGGAAACTTTTTTCAAAATCCACTTTGGGCTTGTAAGATGTTGTAAAGTGACTTTCTGTCACAATGCAGTACATGCACCTCAACACCCAACTTCATGAACACCACATCAGAGTGAATGATGCGACTGAACCGCGTGCGCTGGAGCCACCAGTGAGCGGCCAGTAGCTCATTGAGGCCCTTTGTGTTGTATGCGCTTGGTTTCAAGCTTCTAAGACCTTCCAATTTCAAGCTATGAAGGAAAAGTGAAGACACGTTTACTTTTCATATTTCATGACAGTTGGCTGAGACGGCCAAAACATGCGCTCGTGGAAACTTTTTTCAAAATCCACTTTGGGCTTGTAAGATGTTGTAAAGTGACTTTCTGTCACAATGCAGTACATGCACCTCAACACCCAACTTCATGAACACCACATCAGAGTGAATGATGCGACTGAACCGCGTGCGCTGGAGCCACCAGTGAGCGGCCAGTAGCTCATTGAGGCCCTTTGTGTTGTATGCGCTTGGTTTCAAGCTTCTAAGACCTTCCAATTTCAAGCTATGAAGGAAAAGTGAAGACACGTTTACTTTTCATATTTCATGACAGTTGGCTGAGACGGCCAAAACATGCGCTCGTGGAAACTTTTTTCAAAATCCACTTTGGGCTTGTAAGATGTTGTAAAGTGACTTTCTGTCACAATGCAGTACATGCACCTCAACACCCAACTTCATGAACACCACATCAGAGTGAATGATGCGACTGAACCGCGTGCGCTGGAGCCACCAGTGAGCGGCCAGTAGCTCATTGAGGCCCTTTGTGTTGTATGCGCTTGGTTTCAAGCTTCTAAGACCTTCCAATTTCAAGCTATGAAGGAAAAGTGAAGACACGTTTACTTTTCATATTTCATGACAGTTGGCTGAGACGGCCAAAACATGCGCTCGTGGAAACTTTTTTCAAAATCCACTTTGGGCTTGTAAGATGTTGTAAAGTGACTTTCTGTCACAATGCAGTACATGCACCTCAACACCCAACTTCATGAACACCACATCAGAGTGAATGATGCGACTGAACCGCGTGCGCTGGAGCCACCAGTGAGCGGCCAGTAGCTCATTGAGGCCCTTTGTGTTGTATGCGCTTGGTTTCAAGCTTCTAAGACCTTCCAATTTCAAGCTATGAAGGAAAAGTGAAGACACGTTTACTTTTCATATTTCATGACAGTTGGCTGAGACGGCCAAAACATGCGCTGGTGGAAACTTTTTTCAAAATCCACTTTGGGCTTGTAAGATGTTGTAAAGTGACTTTCTGTCACAATGCAGTACATGCACCTCAACACCCAACTTCATGAACACCACATCAGAGTGAATGATGCGACTGAACCGCGTGCGCTGGAGCCACCAGTGAGCGGCCAGTAGCTCATTGAGGCCCTTTGTGTTGTATGCGCTTGGTTTCAAGCTTCTAAGACCTTCCAATTTCAAGCTATGAAGGAAAAGTGAAGACACGTTTACTTTTCATATTTCATGACAGTTGGCTGAGACGGCCAAAACATGCGCTGGTGGAAACTTTTTTCAAAATCCACTTTGGGCTTGTAAGATGTTGTAAAGTGACTTTCTGTCACAATGCAGTACATGCACCTCAACACCCAACTTCATGAACACCACATCAGAGTGAATGATGCGACTGAACCGCGTGCGCTGGAGCCACCAGTGAGCGGCCAGTAGCTCATTGAGGCCCTTTGTGTTGTATGCGCTTGGTTTCAAGCTTCTAAGACCTTCCAATTTCAAGCTATGAAGGAAAAGTGAAGACACGTTTACTTTTCATATTTCATGACAGTTGGCTGAGACGGCCAAAACATGCTGTAAGAGCCAATTTGAGTTTAATGTATGTTGCAAATTATTATTATTTGTTTTTTGGTTTGCCATGCGTATGTGTTGATCTGTATGGGGGAGGAGCGATGCGTTCTGCCATGTGGGTCATGTGACGCACGCAAACGTGTGCTTAGTTCAGTGTAATGCGGTCAGGCCAAGAGGCAATACAGTTTTCTGACCGACGAAGAAAGAGACTGAGTTTATTAGTTTATTGCAGCAAGATTGTGAAGATTTCATTTTGTATTTTGAATCATTATTTATTAAACAGTGAAAAGGATTTTTGAGTTTGGATATTTTTTGGAACGTCGAGTCAAACTTATTTGCTAGTCGCCTGAACCACGTTATAGTGGCCACGGAAGACAAGAGTGCCACTTACATTAGTCAGAAAACTTTGCTTGGATTTAAGAAGACACGAAGTAAACCTATGTTACGAGTGTGGATATCGGAAGCCCGACGAGTGAGCTTGCCGTCAAAGCTTGAAAGACGTCGGAAGAAAGGGTGAGCTAAAAACGAAACTGTTCCATGCTAGCTGAAAGGGTGAGCTAAAAACGAAACTGTTCCATGCTAGCTGCCTAAAGGAAAATGCAGAGTCATGCAGTAAAGATCGCGGTGTTTAATTGAAGTCTGTTTTGAACCATCAAACGTTTTGGGAATCTCTGCACTGTAAAGAAGTTTAAGGACATTAGCAGTTGTTGTTTAAGAAAAACGATTTTGGACATTTGCTAGTGAATTGAGTGCATTGATTAATGAAGATGGAAGAACTTTTTGGAAACGAATTAACACCCGACGATGGTAGCCTCAAGAGGGCGCCAAAGCCCACTGTAAAAGCATTACAAGAAAAACTGCATAGGCTAATGGGAACAAGGAAAGGGAAATTCGCCCAGCTCACTGTTAAAATGAAAGAAATCGAGGAGCATATGAAAAATGATGACAGAGTGATAAAAGGTGCAGTTGGTAAAACAAAGAGTGCACTTTTGCAGAGTGATATGTGGAATCTACATAAAGATATTTTGGAGCTTAATGGTTCCATATTACCGTTGATGGATGAAGAGGAAAGAAAATTAGATCAAGAATGGTTTACTACTAAAATAACATCAGCAAAAGAATTTGGTGAAAATTATTCAGAATGGATCAGTCGTCAGCTTGAAAGTGAAGAAGCTCCAAGTACACATTCAGATGTCCTGCAAGAACCAGAGGATGTCGATGTGGGTGATAGCGTTTCACAAGTTAATTTGATGGATTGTAGACCTAAAATTAGAAATGGATCTGTTGTTTCAGCGAGGTCAGGAAGATCCTCACGAAGCTCTCTATCCACTGTGCGCGCTAAAGAGGAAGCTGAACGCGCAGCACTCATTGCTCGAGCAGCTGCATTAGAACAAAGACAAGCTCTTGATCTTGAAGAAGCTAAGTTCAAGGCTAAAAGAGAGAAGTTGGAAATTGATGCGGCACTAGCAGAATCCACTGCGAAATTGAAGGTGTTAGAGACATATGAGGAGAATGGAATGAACAGTTACGCGTCAAAGTGGTCTGCTAGGGAAAAGTTAAAGGACCAAACAAACACCATGCACTCATTGGTAGGACAAGGATTGCAGAGCTCCAGACTTGAGTCACATCAGCCGACGTGGAACAAGCAGAGACAACCTGCAAAACAAAAAGACAATGATGAGAGAGACCTCCATCAAGTGTTGCAGAAACAAAGTGTCATCACAGAGATGCTGGTTAAGCAGCATAATTTAACTAGTCTGCCACGTAAAGAGGTTCCAGTGTTCAAAGGTGATCCTCTCACCTACAAATCGTTCATCAGAGCATTTGAACATGCTGTAGTTAGCAAGGCTGATACTTACCAAGATATGTTTTACTATCTGGAGCAGTATACCAGTGGTGAATCGCAGGAACTGGTCCGGAGCTGTGAGCATATGCCGTCTGAAAGAGGCTACAAAGAAGCTAGAAGGTTATTGCAGAAGCATTATGGCAATGAACTAAAGATTGCAAACGCTTACATGGAAAAGGCATTGAATTGGCCCAACATCAAGATGGAGGATGGCAAAGCTCTTAATGCATATGCGTTGTTCCTTACTGGCTGCAAGAACACCATGGGTGATTTAGATTTCATGGAAGAAATGGACAACCCTACTAATATGCGGACTGTTCTTTCAAAGCTTCCTTATAGACTGCGTGAGAAATGGAGAGTGACTGCTTTTGAAATACAAGAGAAGGGGAGAGGGCGTGCAAGGTTCTCTGAACTGGTTGAGTACATTGAGCGACAGGCCAGAATTGTAATGGACCCCTTGTTTGGAAGCATGTCAGAGTCTCACGGGAGCAAAGAAGGAAAGGACAAGTTTACAAGGGACAAGAAAGCTATGAGAAGCAGCCAAAAGGGAAGCAGCAGCTTTGCCACAGGTGTTGTGGCTACACAAGAAGAAAAGGAACAAGACGTGACAATCAAGAAAGCTCCTGCTGTCACTTTGCAGAAACCTTGTGCTTACTGTCAAAACGCACACACTTTCCTTGAGTGTAGAAAGATTAAAGAACTACCTCACAAAGAAAGACTGGATTTCTTGAAATCTAAAGGCTTGTGTTTCGGATGTCTTTCGCCGGGACACCTCAGCAAGGACTGCAAAAAGAGAGCAAAGTGTCAAACATGTTCTCTGAGACATCCAGATATTTTGCACTTTGACAGAAAAGGCAGTGTGGCTGCTGGTGACAAGAAAGGAGATAACTCTGATGTCAAAGAAACCTCCAGCGCCTGTGTTGCTCTGAAGCAGGAAGCATGTGCTTACATTGGGGCCGGAGGAAAATGTGCACTGGCTGTCTTACCTGTCAAAATTAAATCAAAGAGGAGTGATCGATATGTGGAAACATATGCGTTTATAGATCCAGGCAGCACAGCAAGCTTCTGCACTAATGACCTCGTAGCAAAGCTGAACATTAAGGGCAGGCGAACTCAGATTCTTCTTAACACCATGGGCTGTAGTAGAGCAGATGATAGTAAAGTTTTGAAGACATCTGTCCTGACAGACTTGGAAGTCTGTGGTGTGGATGAGGATACCTACATTGACTTGCCCAGAGTATTCACCCATAGCTTTATTCCAGTACAGAAGGAGAACATTCCCAAACAGGAGGACATAACAATATGGCCTTACCTGAAAGATGTGTCCTTACCTTGCATTGACGCTGAAGTTGGGCTGCTTATAGGCACCAATGTCCCAAGGGCGATGGAGCCTTGGCAAGTTATACACAGCGAAGGGAATGGACCCTATGCGGTGAGAACTGCCTTGGGTTGGGTGGTAAATGGACCACTAAAACAAGGTGACTGTCAAAGCCACACAGTCAACCGTCTGTCAGTCATGGAGATAGAGGAACTGTTACGACAACAGTACAATGCAGACTTCCCGGAGCGTGACTGTGAAGAAAAAGAAGAAATGTCACAGGAGGATCTCAAATTCATGTCTATGGTGGCCAATTCAGCTAAATTGTTGAATGGCCATTACTGCATTAGTTTGCCATTGAAAGATGAGACAATGAAGATGCCGAACAATCGCTGTATCGCAGAACAGCGAGTCACCAGCCTGAAAAGGAAATTGAAAAGACATGCAAGCTTCTGTGAGGACTACAAGGCGTTTATGGATGATGTAATTGAGAACGGTTATGCAGTCAAGGTCCCCACGGAGCAACTATTGCGTGAGGATGGTAGGGTGTGGTACATTCCTCACCATGGAGTGTACCACCCCAAGAAAAAGAAGATTCGCGTAGTCTTTGACTGCACAGCTTCTTACAGAGGAGTCTCTCTAAATGAACAGCTGTTGCAGGGTCCAAACCTTACCAACACGCTTGTTGGTGTCTTGACAAGGTTTAGGCAAGAACCAGTGGCGTTGATGGCAGACGTCAAGGCCATGTTTTATCAAGTCAAAGTCCCGGAGGAAGATGCAGATCTTCTTCGCTTCTTGTGGTGGCCGGAGGGCAACCTGGATGAAGAGCTTAAGGAATTCAGAATGACTGTTCACCTTTTTGGTGCTACGTCTTCACCAAGTTGCTCGTCCTATGCCTTGAGGAAAACAGCCGAAGATAACAGGGAAACAGCTAACCAGGAAGCAGTGAACACAGTTCTACACAATTTTTATGTGGATGACTGTTTAAAGTCCGTCTCATCGGAGACTCAGGCAATCGATCTTGTGCGGGATCTTAAAGCACTTTGTGCTAAGGGAGGCTTCCAACTGACGAAATGGGTTAGCTCAAGCAAGGCTGTTCTGTTGACCATCCCAGAAGAAGAGCGAGCCACAGAGGTCAAAGACTTGGACTTAAGTCACGACATTCTTCCCCTAGAGCGTGCCCTGGGTGTACAATGGTGCACAAACACAGACAGTTTCAAGTTCCAGCTGAACATTCCTGAGAAGCCCATGACAAGGCGTGGGATCCTGTCCGTTGTTAATGCACTATATGACCCACTTGGATTTTTGGCGCCAGCTATTCTGCCAGCGAAGCAAATTCTGAGGGCTCTGTGTGATCAGAAGTATGGCTGGGATCAAGAAATCAGCGATCAACATGCACGGAGATGGCAAGAATGGTTGTCAGAGCTAAAGCTGCTAGAGGGATACACAGTAAGCAGGTGTGTGAAGCCGATGAAATTTGGACCTTTGCATTCAGCACAATTGCACCACTTTGCTGATGCATCGGAAAATGGCTATGGTACTGCCACCTACTTGCTCCTGACGAACGAAAAGGGAGAGAAGAGCTGCACTCTGTTGCTAGGAAAGGCCAGAGTAGCACCTTTGAAACATGTAACAATCCCACGGCTGGAGCTAACAGCCGCCGTGGTGGCTGTAAGAATGGATCAAATGTTACAACGAGAACTGCAGGTGTCACTCCAAGACTCCATCTTTTGGACGGACAGCACCACAGTTTTGAGATATATTGGAAATGAACACAGTCGCTTCAAGACTTTTGTCGCAAACAGAGTCAATGCGATAAGGGATCACTGTTGTCCTTCTCAATGGCGCTATGTGAAGTCAGCAGAAAATCCGGCGGATCAAGCCTCAAGGGGACTGAAGGTGAGGGAGTTTGTGGAAAGCGAGACTTGGTTGCAAGGCCCGAGCTTCCTTCTGAAGTCTGAAGAGGATTGGCCCAAAGTACCTTACTTGACAGACATATCCATAGAGGATCCTGAGGTCAAGTCTTGCGCAGTAAGAGTTGAAGAGGTTGCTCAGGAAAAGACGTCGTCCTTGGATACGCTCATTTCCCACTACTCAGATTGGACACGGCTGAAAAGAGCAGTGGCTTGGCTTTTGAGGCTGAAAGAAATGCTGCTTCTATTGAGAAAGGAAAGAAGAGTGTTTAAGGACAAAATCAGAGTGTCGGAAAGCTGTTCTAAACAACAGGAGCTGCTGACAACAGCACACATGGATAAGTTTAAGACGACTCTGAAACCTACAGTGCTCACCATAGAAGATCTGGAAGAGGCTGAAATGGAGATAATTCGTGTTAGTCAGATACAGACTTACCCAGAGGAGATCTTGGCTCTTGAAACAGGTGGAAATGTTCGAAAGACCAGCTCCATCTACAAATTGGACCCATTTCTCAAGGATGGAATTGTCAGGGTTGGTGGACGACTCTCCAGATTGTCCATGCCAGAGGAGACGAAACACCCTGCAATTCTTTTCAAGGGGTCAACTGTTGCTGCTCTTATCTTGCAACACATCCATAAGGAAATAGGTCATTGTGGACGCAACTACATGCTATCCAGGCTGCGCACTAAGTATTGGATACCTCAAGTAAGCTCAGCAATCAGAGGCATCATTTCTAAGTGCACAGTCTGCAGAAGACTCAATAGCAGGTTGGGAGAACAAAAGATGGCTGATCTGCCATTGGATCGAATCACGTCAGATCAGCCTCCTTTTACAAACACAGGAGTTGACTTTTTTGGGCCTTTTGAGGTCAAGAGAGGGCGAGGCCGCGTTAAAAGGTATGGCGTGCTTTTTACCTGCCTTAACATAAGAGCCGTCCACATTGAGATTGCCCATAGTCTGGACACCGACTCCTGCATAAATGCGCTCCGACGGTTTAC
>NW_026910783.1:0-65834 GCF_963854185.1 Sardina pilchardus | reverse complement strand
TGAAAAGTAAACGTGTCTTCACTTTTCCTTCATAGCTTGAAATTGGAAGGTCTTAGAAGCTTGAAACCAAGCGCATACAACACAAAGGGCCTCAATGAGCTACTGGCCGCTCACTGGTGGCTCCAGCGCACGCGGTTCAGTCGCATCATTCACTCTGATGTGGTGTTCATGAAGTTGGGTGTTGAGGTGCATGTACTGCATTGTGACAGAAAGTCACTTTACAACATCTTACAAGCCCAAAGTGGATTTTGAAAAAAGTTTCCACGAGCGCATGTTTTGGCCGTCTCAGCCAACTGTCATGAAATATGAAAAGTAAACGTGTCTTCACTTTTCCTTCATAGCTTGAAATTGGAAGGTCTTAGAAGCTTGAAACCAAGCGCATACAACACAAAGGGCCTCAATGAGCTACTGGCCGCTCACTGGTGGCTCCAGCGCACGCGGTTCAGTCGCATCATTCACTCTGATGTGGTGTTCATGAAGTTGGGTGTTGAGGTGCATGTACTGCATTGTGACAGAAAGTCACTTTACAACATCTTACAAGCCCAAAGTGGATTTTGAAAAAAGTTTCCACGAGCGCATGTTTTGGCCGTCTCAGCCAACTGTCATGAAATATGAAAAGTAAACGTGTCTTCACTTTTCCTTCATAGCTTGAAATTGGAAGGTCTTAGAAGCTTGAAACCAAGCGCATACAACACAAAGGGCCTCAATGAGCTACTGGCCGCTCACTGGTGGCTCCAGCGCACGCGGTTCAGTCGCATCATTCACTCTGATGTGGTGTTCATGAAGTTGGGTGTTGAGGTGCATGTACTGCATTGTGACAGAAAGTCACTTTACAACATCTTACAAGACCAAAGTGGATTTTGAAAAAAGTTTCCACGAGCGCATGTTTTGGCCGTCTCAGCCAACTGTCATGAAATATGAAAAGTAAACGTGTCTTCACTTTTCCTTCATAGCTTGAAATTGGAAGGTCTTAGAAGCTTGAAACCAAGCGCATACAACACAAAGGGCCTCAATGAGCTACTGGCCGCTCACTGGTGGCTCCAGCGCACGCGGTTCAGTCGCATCATTCACTCTGATGTGGTGTTCATGAAGTTGGGTGTTGAGGTGCATGTACTGCATTGTGACAGAAAGTCACTTTACAACATCTTACAAGACCAAAGTGGATTTTGAAAAAAGTTTCCACGAGCGCATGTTTTGGCCGTCTCAGCCAACTGTCATGAAATATGAAAAGTAAACGTGTCTTCACTTTTCCTTCATAGCTTGAAATTGGAAGGTCTTAGAAGCTTGAAACCAAGCGCATACAACACAAAGGGCCTCAATGAGCTACTGGCCGCTCACTGGTGGCTCCAGCGCACGCGGTTCAGTCGCATCATTCACTCTGATGTGGTGTTCATGAAGTTGGGTGTTGAGGTGCATGTACTGCATTGTGACAGAAAGTCACTTTACAACATCTTACAAGACCAAAGTGGATTTTGAAAAAAGTTTCCACGAGCGCATGTTTTGGCCGTCTCAGCCAACTGTCATGAAATATGAAAAGTAAACGTGTCTTCACTTTTCCTTCATAGCTTGAAATTGGAAGGTCTTAGAAGCTTGAAACCAAGCGCATACAACACAAAGGGCCTCAATGAGCTACTGGCCGCTCACTGGTGGCTCCAGCGCACGCGGTTCAGTCGCATCATTCACTCTGATGTGGTGTTCATGAAGTTGGGTGTTGAGGTGCATGTACTGCATTGTGACAGAAAGTCACTTTACAACATCTTACAAGCCCAAAGTGGATTTTGAAAAAAGTTTCCACGAGCGCATGTTTTGGCCGTCTCAGCCAACTGTCATGAAATATGAAAAGTAAACGTGTCTTCACTTTTCCTTCATAGCTTGAAATTGGAAGGTCTTAGAAGCTTGAAACCAAGCGCATACAACACAAAGGGCCTCAATGAGCTACTGGCCGCTCACTGGTGGCTCCAGCGCACGCGGTTCAGTCGCATCATTCACTCTGATGTGGTGTTCATGAAGTTGGGTGTTGAGGTGCATGTACTGCATTGTGACAGAAAGTCACTTTACAACATCTTACAAGACCAAAGTGGATTTTGAAAAAAGTTTCCACGAGCGCATGTTTTGGCCGTCTCAGCCAACTGTCATGAAATATGAAAAGTAAACGTGTCTTCACTTTTCCTTCATAGCTTGAAATTGGAAGGTCTTAGAAGCTTGAAACCAAGCGCATACAACACAAAGGGCCTCAATGAGCTACTGGCCGCTCACTGGTGGCTCCAGCGCACGCGGTTCAGTCGCATCATTCACTCTGATGTGGTGTTCATGAAGTTGGGTGTTGAGGTGCATGTACTGCATTGTGACAGAAAGTCACTTTACAACATCTTACAAGCCCAAAGTGGATTTTGAAAAAAGTTTCCACGAGCGCATGTTTTGGCCGTCTCAGCCAACTGTCATGAAATATGAAAAGTAAACGTGTCTTCACTTTTCCTTCATAGCTTGAAATTGGAAGGTCTTAGAAGCTTGAAACCAAGCGCATACAACACAAAGGGCCTCAATGAGCTACTGGCCGCTCACTGGTGGCTCCAGCGCACGCGGTTCAGTCGCATCATTCACTCTGATGTGGTGTTCATGAAGTTGGGTGTTGAGGTGCATGTACTGCATTGTGACAGAAAGTCACTTTACAACATCTTACAAGCCCAAAGTGGATTTTGAAAAAAGTTTCCACGAGCGCATGTTTTGGCCGTCTCAGCCAACTGTCATGAAATATGAAAAGTAAACGTGTCTTCACTTTTCCTTCATAGCTTGAAATTGGAAGGTCTTAGAAGCTTGAAACCAAGCGCATACAACACAAAGGGCCTCAATGAGCTACTGGCCGCTCACTGGTGGCTCCAGCGCACGCGGTTCAGTCGCATCATTCACTCTGATGTGGTGTTCATGAAGTTGGGTGTTGAGGTGCATGTACTGCATTGTGACAGAAAGTCACTTTACAACATCTTACAAGCCCAAAGTGGATTTTGAAAAAAGTTTCCACGAGCGCATGTTTTGGCCGTCTCAGCCAACTGTCATGAAATATGAAAAGTAAACGTGTCTTCACTTTTCCTTCATAGCTTGAAATTGGAAGGTCTTAGAAGCTTGAAACCAAGCGCATACAACACAAAGGGCCTCAATGAGCTACTGGCCGCTCACTGGTGGCTCCAGCGCACGCGGTTCAGTCGCATCATTCACTCTGATGTGGTGTTCATGAAGTTGGGTGTTGAGGTGCATGTACTGCATTGTGACAGAAAGTCACTTTACAACATCTTACAAGCCCAAAGTGGATTTTGAAAAAAGTTTCCACGAGCGCATGTTTTGGCCGTCTCAGCCAACTGTCATGAAATATGAAAAGTAAACGTGTCTTCACTTTTCCTTCATAGCTTGAAATTGGAAGGTCTTAGAAGCTTGAAACCAAGCGCATACAACACAAAGGGCCTCAATGAGCTACTGGCCGCTCACTGGTGGCTCCAGCGCACGCGGTTCAGTCGCATCATTCACTCTGATGTGGTGTTCATGAAGTTGGGTGTTGAGGTGCATGTACTGCATTGTGACAGAAAGTCACTTTACAACATCTTACAAGCCCAAAGTGGATTTTGAAAAAAGTTTCCACGAGCGCATGTTTTGGCCGTCTCAGCCAACTGTCATGAAATATGAAAAGTAAACGTGTCTTCACTTTTCCTTCATAGCTTGAAATTGGAAGGTCTTAGAAGCTTGAAACCAAGCGCATACAACACAAAGGGCCTCAATGAGCTACTGGCCGCTCACTGGTGGCTCCAGCGCACGCGGTTCAGTCGCATCATTCACTCTGATGTGGTGTTCATGAAGTTGGGTGTTGAGGTGCATGTACTGCATTGTGACAGAAAGTCACTTTACAACATCTTACAAGCCCAAAGTGGATTTTGAAAAAAGTTTCCACGAGCGCATGTTTTGGCCGTCTCAGCCAACTGTCATGAAATATGAAAAGTAAACGTGTCTTCACTTTTCCTTCATAGCTTGAAATTGGAAGGTCTTAGAAGCTTGAAACCAAGCGCATACAACACAAAGGGCCTCAATGAGCTACTGGCCGCTCACTGGTGGCTCCAGCGCACGCGGTTCAGTCGCATCATTCACTCTGATGTGGTGTTCATGAAGTTGGGTGTTGAGGTGCATGTACTGCATTGTGACAGAAAGTCACTTTACAACATCTTACAAGACCAAAGTGGATTTTGAAAAAAGTTTCCACGAGCGCATGTTTTGGCCGTCTCAGCCAACTGTCATGAAATATGAAAAGTAAACGTGTCTTCACTTTTCCTTCATAGCTTGAAATTGGAAGGTCTTAGAAGCTTGAAACCAAGCGCATACAACACAAAGGGCCTCAATGAGCTACTGGCCGCTCACTGGTGGCTCCAGCGCACGCGGTTCAGTCGCATCATTCACTCTGATGTGGTGTTCATGAAGTTGGGTGTTGAGGTGCATGTACTGCATTGTGACAGAAAGTCACTTTACAACATCTTACAAGCCCAAAGTGGATTTTGAAAAAAGTTCCCACGAGCGCATGTTTTGGCCGTCTCAGCCAACTGTCATGAAATATGAAAAGTAAACGTGTCTTCACTTTTCCTTCATAGCTTGAAATTGGAAGGTCTTAGAAGCTTGAAACCAAGCGCATACAACACAAAGGGCCTCAATGAGCTACTGGCCGCTCACTGGTGGCTCCAGCGCACGCGGTTCAGTCGCATCATTCACTCTGATGTGGTGTTCATGAAGTTGGGTGTTGAGGTGCATGTACTGCATTGTGACAGAAAGTCACTTTACAACATCTTACAAGCCCAAAGTGGATTTTGAAAAAAGTTCCCACGAGCGCATGTTTTGGCCGTCTCAGCCAACTGTCATGAAATATGAAAAGTAAACGTGTCTTCACTTTTCCTTCATAGCTTGAAATTGGAAGGTCTTAGAAGCTTGAAACCAAGCGCATACAACACAAAGGGCCTCAATGAGCTACTGGCCGCTCACTGGTGGCTCCAGCGCACGCGGTTCAGTCGCATCATTCACTCTGATGTGGTGTTCATGAAGTTGGGTGTTGAGGTGCATGTACTGCATTGTGACAGAAAGTCACTTTACAACATCTTACAAGCCCAAAGTGGATTTTGAAAAAAGTTTCCACGAGCGCATGTTTTGGCCGTCTCAGCCAACTGTCATGAAATATGAAAAGTAAACGTGTCTTCACTTTTCCTTCATAGCTTGAAATTGGAAGGTCTTAGAAGCTTGAAACCAAGCGCATACAACACAAAGGGCCTCAATGAGCTACTGGCCGCTCACTGGTGGCTCCAGCGCACGCGGTTCAGTCGCATCATTCACTCTGATGTGGTGTTCATGAAGTTGGGTGTTGAGGTGCATGTACTGCATTGTGACAGAAAGTCACTTTACAACATCTTACAAGCCCAAAGTGGATTTTGAAAAAAGTTTCCACGAGCGCATGTTTTGGCCGTCTCAGCCAACTGTCATGAAATATGAAAAGTAAACGTGTCTTCACTTTTCCTTCATAGCTTGAAATTGGAAGGTCTTAGAAGCTTGAAACCAAGCGCATACAACACAAAGGGCCTCAATGAGCTACTGGCCGCTCACTGGTGGCTCCAGCGCACGCGGTTCAGTCGCATCATTCACTCTGATGTGGTGTTCATGAAGTTGGGTGTTGAGGTGCATGTACTGCATTGTGACAGAAAGTCACTTTACAACATCTTACAAGCCCAAAGTGGATTTTGAAAAAAGTTTCCACGAGCGCATGTTTTGGCCGTCTCAGCCAACTGTCATGAAATATGAAAAGTAAACGTGTCTTCACTTTTCCTTCATAGCTTGAAATTGGAAGGTCTTAGAAGCTTGAAACCAAGCGCATACAACACAAAGGGCCTCAATGAGCTACTGGCCGCTCACTGGTGGCTCCAGCGCACGCGGTTCAGTCGCATCATTCACTCTGATGTGGTGTTCATGAAGTTGGGTGTTGAGGTGCATGTACTGCATTGTGACAGAAAGTCACTTTACAACATCTTACAAGCCCAAAGTGGATTTTGAAAAAAGTTTCCACGAGCGCATGTTTTGGCCGTCTCAGCCAACTGTCATGAAATATGAAAAGTAAACGTGTCTTCACTTTTCCTTCATAGCTTGAAATTGGAAGGTCTTAGAAGCTTGAAACCAAGCGCATACAACACAAAGGGCCTCAATGAGCTACTGGCCGCTCACTGGTGGCTCCAGCGCACGCGGTTCAGTCGCATCATTCACTCTGATGTGGTGTTCATGAAGTTGGGTGTTGAGGTGCATGTACTGCATTGTGACAGAAAGTCACTTTACAACATCTTACAAGCCCAAAGTGGATTTTGAAAAAAGTTTCCACGAGCGCATGTTTTGGCCGTCTCAGCCAACTGTCATGAAATATGAAAAGTAAACGTGTCTTCACTTTTCCTTCATAGCTTGAAATTGGAAGGTCTTAGAAGCTTGAAACCAAGCGCATACAACACAAAGGGCCTCAATGAGCTACTGGCCGCTCACTGGTGGCTCCAGCGCACGCGGTTCAGTCGCATCATTCACTCTGATGTGGTGTTCATGAAGTTGGGTGTTGAGGTGCATGTACTGCATTGTGACAGAAAGTCACTTTACAACATCTTACAAGCCCAAAGTGGATTTTGAAAAAAGTTTCCACGAGCGCATGTTTTGGCCGTCTCAGCCAACTGTCATGAAATATGAAAAGTAAACGTGTCTTCACTTTTCCTTCATAGCTTGAAATTGGAAGGTCTTAGAAGCTTGAAACCAAGCGCATACAACACAAAGGGCCTCAATGAGCTACTGGCCGCTCACTGGTGGCTCCAGCGCACGCGGTTCAGTCGCATCATTCACTCTGATGTGGTGTTCATGAAGTTGGGTGTTGAGGTGCATGTACTGCATTGTGACAGAAAGTCACTTTACAACATCTTACAAGCCCAAAGTGGATTTTGAAAAAAGTTTCCACGAGCGCATGTTTTGGCCGTCTCAGCCAACTGTCATGAAATATGAAAAGTAAACGTGTCTTCACTTTTCCTTCATAGCTTGAAATTGGAAGGTCTTAGAAGCTTGAAACCAAGCGCATACAACACAAAGGGCCTCAATGAGCTACTGGCCGCTCACTGGTGGCTCCAGCGCACGCGGTTCAGTCGCATCATTCACTCTGATGTGGTGTTCATGAAGTTGGGTGTTGAGGTGCATGTACTGCATTGTGACAGAAAGTCACTTTACAACATCTTACAAGCCCAAAGTGGATTTTGAAAAAAGTTTCCACGAGCGCATGTTTTGGCCGTCTCAGCCAACTGTCATGAAATATGAAAAGTAAACGTGTCTTCACTTTTCCTTCATAGCTTGAAATTGGAAGGTCTTAGAAGCTTGAAACCAAGCGCATACAACACAAAGGGCCTCAATGAGCTACTGGCCGCTCACTGGTGGCTCCAGCGCACGCGGTTCAGTCGCATCATTCACTCTGATGTGGTGTTCATGAAGTTGGGTGTTGAGGTGCATGTACTGCATTGTGACAGAAAGTCACTTTACAACATCTTACAAGCCCAAAGTGGATTTTGAAAAAAGTTTCCACGAGCGCATGTTTTGGCCGTCTCAGCCAACTGTCATGAAATATGAAAAGTAAACGTGTCTTCACTTTTCCTTCATAGCTTGAAATTGGAAGGTCTTAGAAGCTTGAAACCAAGCGCATACAACACAAAGGGCCTCAATGAGCTACTGGCCGCTCACTGGTGGCTCCAGCGCACGCGGTTCAGTCGCATCATTCACTCTGATGTGGTGTTCATGAAGTTGGGTGTTGAGGTGCATGTACTGCATTGTGACAGAAAGTCACTTTACAACATCTTACAAGCCCAAAGTGGATTTTGAAAAAAGTTTCCACGAGCGCATGTTTTGGCCGTCTCAGCCAACTGTCTTGAAATATGAAAAGTAAACGTGTCTTCACTTTTCCTTCATAGCTTGAAATTGGAAGGTCTTAGAAGCTTGAAACCAAGCGCATACAACACAAAGGGCCTCAATGAGCTACTGGCCGCTCACTGGTGGCTCCAGCGCACGCGGTTCAGTCGCATCATTCACTCTGATGTGGTGTTCATGAAGTTGGGTGTTGAGGTGCATGTACTGCATTGTGACAGAAAGTCACTTTACAACATCTTACAAGCCCAAAGTGGATTTTGAAAAAAGTTTCCACGAGCGCATGTTTTGGCCGTCTCAGCCAACTGTCATGAAATATGAAAAGTAAACGTGTCTTCACTTTTCCTTCATAGCTTGAAATTGGAAGGTCTTAGAAGCTTGAAACCAAGCGCATACAACACAAAGGGCCTCAATGAGCTACTGGCCGCTCACTGGTGGCTCCAGCGCACGCGGTTCAGTCGCATCATTCACTCTGATGTGGTGTTCATGAAGTTGGGTGTTGAGGTGCATGTACTGCATTGTGACAGAAAGTCACTTTACAACATCTTACAAGCCCAAAGTGGATTTTGAAAAAAGTTTCCACGAGCGCATGTTTTGGCCGTCTCAGCCAACTGTCATGAAATATGAAAAGTAAACGTGTCTTCACTTTTCCTTCATAGCTTGAAATTGGAAGGTCTTAGAAGCTTGAAACCAAGCGCATACAACACAAAGGGCCTCAATGAGCTACTGGCCGCTCACTGGTGGCTCCAGCGCACGCGGTTCAGTCGCATCATTCACTCTGATGTGGTGTTCATGAAGTTGGGTGTTGAGGTGCATGTACTGCATTGTGACAGAAAGTCACTTTACAACATCTTACAAGCCCAAAGTGGATTTTGAAAAAAGTTTCCACGAGCGCATGTTTTGGCCGTCTCAGCCAACTGTCATGAAATATGAAAAGTAAACGTGTCTTCACTTTTCCTTCATAGCTTGAAATTGGAAGGTCTTAGAAGCTTGAAACCAAGCGCATACAACACAAAGGGCCTCAATGAGCTACTGGCCGCTCACTGGTGGCTCCAGCGCACGCGGTTCAGTCGCATCATTCACTCTGATGTGGTGTTCATGAAGTTGGGTGTTGAGGTGCATGTACTGCATTGTGACAGAAAGTCACTTTACAACATCTTACAAGCCCAAAGTGGATTTTGAAAAAAGTTTCCACGAGCGCATGTTTTGGCCGTCTCAGCCAACTGTCATGAAATATGAAAAGTAAACGTGTCTTCACTTTTCCTTCATAGCTTGAAATTGGAAGGTCTTAGAAGCTTGAAACCAAGCGCATACAACACAAAGGGCCTCAATGAGCTACTGGCCGCTCACTGGTGGCTCCAGCGCACGCGGTTCAGTCGCATCATTCACTCTGATGTGGTGTTCATGAAGTTGGGTGTTGAGGTGCATGTAGTGCATTGTGACAGAAAGTCACTTTACAACATCTTACAAGCCCAAAGTGGATTTTGAAAAAAGTTTCCACGAGCGCATGTTTTGGCCGTCTCAGCCAACTGTCATGAAATATGAAAAGTAAACGTGTCTTCACTTTTCCTTCATAGCTTGAAATTGGAAGGTCTTAGAAGCTTGAAACCAAGCGCATACAACACAAAGGGCCTCAATGAGCTACTGGCCGCTCACTGGTGGCTCCAGCGCACGCGGTTCAGTCGCATCATTCACTCTGATGTGGTGTTCATGAAGTTGGGTGTTGAGGTGCATGTAGTGCATTGTGACAGAAAGTCACTTTACAACATCTTACAAGCCCAAAGTGGATTTTGAAAAAAGTTTCCACGAGCGCATGTTTTGGCCGTCTCAGCCAACTGTCATGAAATATGAAAAGTAAACGTGTCTTCACTTTTCCTTCATAGCTTGAAATTGGAAGGTCTTAGAAGCTTGAAACCAAGCGCATACAACACAAAGGGCCTCAATGAGCTACTGGCCGCTCACTGGTGGCTCCAGCGCACGCGGTTCAGTCGCATCATTCACTCTGATGTGGTGTTCATGAAGTTGGGTGTTGAGGTGCATGTAGTGCATTGTGACAGAAAGTCACTTTACAACATCTTACAAGCCCAAAGTGGATTTTGAAAAAAGTTTCCACGAGCGCATGTTTTGGCCGTCTCAGCCAACTGTCATGAAATATGAAAAGTAAACGTGTCTTCACTTTTCCTTCATAGCTTGAAATTGGAAGGTCTTAGAAGCTTGAAACCAAGCGCATACAACACAAAGGGCCTCAATGAGCTACTGGCCGCTCACTGGTGGCTCCAGCGCACGCGGTTCAGTCGCATCATTCACTCTGATGTGGTGTTCATGAAGTTGGGTGTTGAGGTGCATGTAGTGCATTGTGACAGAAAGTCACTTTACAACATCTTACAAGCCCAAAGTGGATTTTGAAAAAAGTTTCCACGAGCGCATGTTTTGGCCGTCTCAGCCAACTGTCATGAAATATGAAAAGTAAACGTGTCTTCACTTTTCCTTCATAGCTTGAAATTGGAAGGTCTTAGAAGCTTGAAACCAAGCGCATACAACACAAAGGGCCTCAATGAGCTACTGGCCGCTCACTGGTGGCTCCAGCGCACGCGGTTCAGTCGCATCATTCACTCTGATGTGGTGTTCATGAAGTTGGGTGTTGAGGTGCATGTAGTGCATTGTGACAGAAAGTCACTTTACAACATCTTACAAGCCCAAAGTGGATTTTGAAAAAAGTTTCCACGAGCGCATGTTTTGGCCGTCTCAGCCAACTGTCATGAAATATGAAAAGTAAACGTGTCTTCACTTTTCCTTCATAGCTTGAAATTGGAAGGTCTTAGAAGCTTGAAACCAAGCGCATACAACACAAAGGGCCTCAATGAGCTACTGGCCGCTCACTGGTGGCTCCAGCGCACGCGGTTCAGTCGCATCATTCACTCTGATGTGGTGTTCATGAAGTTGGGTGTTGAGGTGCATGTAGTGCATTGTGACAGAAAGTCACTTTACAACATCTTACAAGCCCAAAGTGGATTTTGAAAAAAGTTTCCACGAGCGCATGTTTTGGCCTTCTCAGCCAACTGTCATGAAATATGAAAAGTAAACGTGTCTTCACTTTTCCTTCATAGCTTGAAATTGGAAGGTCTTAGAAGCTTGAAACCAAGCGCATACAACACAAAGGGCCTCAATGAGCTACTGGCCGCTCACTGGTGGCTCCAGCGCACGCGGTTCAGTCGCATCATTCACTCTGATGTGGTGTTCATGAAGTTGGGTGTTGAGGTGCATGTACTGCATTGTGACAGAAAGTCACTTTACAACATCTTACAAGCCCAAAGTGGATTTTGAAAAAAGTTTCCACGAGCGCATGTTTTGGCCGTCTCAGCCAACTGTCATGAAATATGAAAAGTAAACGTGTCTTCACTTTTCCTTCATACCTTGAAATTGGAAGGTCTTAGAAGCTTGAAACCAAGCGCATACAACACAAAGGGCCTCAATGAGCTACTGGCAGCTCACTGGTGGCTCCAGCGCACGCGGTTCAGTCGCATCATTCACTCTGATGTGGTGTTCATGAAGTTGGGTGTTGAGGTGCATGTACTGCATTGTGACAGAAAGTCACTTTACAACATCTTACAAGCCCAAAGTGGATTTTGAAAAAAGTTTCCACGAGCGCATGTTTTGGCCGTCTCAGCCAACTGTCCTGAAATATGAAAAGTAAACGTGTCTTCAATTTTCCTTCATAGCTTGAAATTGGAAGGTCTTAGAAGCTTGAAACCAAGCGCATACAACACAAAGGGCCTCAATGAGCTACTGGCCGCTCACTGGTGGCTCCAGCGCACGCGGTTCAGTCGCATCATTCACTCTGATGTGGTGTTCATGAAGTTGGGTGTTGAGGTGCATGTACTGCATTGTGACAGAAAGTCACTTTACAACATCTTACAAGCCCAAAGTGGATTTTGAAAAAAGTTTCCACGAGCGCATGTTTTGGCCGTCTCAGCCAACTGTCATGAAATATGAAAAGTAAACGTGTCTTCACTTTTCCTTCATAGCTTGAAATTGGAAGGTCTTAGAAGCTTGAAACCAAGCGCATACAACACAAAGGGCCTCAATGAGCTACTGGCCGCTCACTGGTGGCTCCAGCGCACGCGGTTCAGTCGCATCATTCACTCTGATGTGGTGTTCATGAAGTTGGGTGTTGAGGTGCATGTACTGCATTGTGACAGAAAGTCACTTTACAACATCTTACAAGCCCAAAGTGGATTTTGAAAAAAGTTTCCACGAGCGCATGTTTTGGCCGTCTCAGCCAACTGTCCTGAAATATGAAAAGTAAACGTGTCTTCACTTTTCCTTCATAGCTTGAAATTGGAAGGTCTTAGAAGCTTGAAACCAAGCGCATACAACACAAAGGGCCTCAATGAGCTACTGGCCGCTCACTGGTGGCTCCAGCGCACGCGGTTCAGTCGCATCATTCACTCTGATGTGGTGTTCATGAAGTTGGGTGTTGAGGTGCATGTACTGCATTGTGACAGAAAGTCACTTTACAACATCTTACAAGCCCAAAGTGGATTTTGAAAAAAGTTTCCACGAGCGCATGTTTTGGCCGTCTCAGCCAACTGTCATGAAATATGAAAAGTAAACGTGTCTTCACTTTTCCTTCATAGCTTGAAATTGGAAGGTCTTAGAAGCTTGAAACCAAGCGCATACAACACAAAGGGCCTCAATGAGCTACTGGCCGCTCACTGGTGGCTCCAGCGCACGCGGTTCAGTCGCATCATTCACTCTGATGTGGTGTTCATGAAGTTGGGTGTTGAGGTGCATGTACTGCATTGTGACAGAAAGTCACTTTACAACATCTTACAAGCCCAAAGTGGATTTTGAAAAAAGTTTCCACGAGCGCATGTTTTGGCCGTCTCAGCCAACTGTCATGAAATATGAAAAGTAAACGTGTCTTCACTTTTCCTTCATAGCTTGAAATTGGAAGGTCTTAGAAGCTTGAAACCAAGCGCATACAACACAAAGGGCCTCAATGAGCTACTGGCCGCTCACTGGTGGCTCCAGCGCACGCGGTTCAGTCGCATCATTCACTCTGATGTGGTGTTCATGAAGTTGGGTGTTGAGGTGCATGTACTGCATTGTGACAGAAAGTCACTTTACAACATCTTACAAGCCCAAAGTGGATTTTGAAAAAAGTTTCCACGAGCGCATGTTTTGGCCGTCTCAGCCAACTGTCATGAAATATGAAAAGTAAACGTGTCTTCACTTTTCCTTCATAGCTTGAAATTGGAAGGTCTTAGAAGCTTGAAACCAAGCGCATACAACACAAAGGGCCTCAATGAGCTACTGGCCGCTCACTGGTGGCTCCAGCGCACGCGGTTCAGTCGCATCATTCACTCTGATGTGGTGTTCATGAAGTTGGGTGTTGAGGTGCATGTACTGCATTGTGACAGAAAGTCACTTTACAACATCTTACAAGCCCAAAGTGGATTTTGAAAAAAGTTTCCACGAGCGCATGTTTTGGCCGTCTCAGCCAACTGTCCTGAAATATGAAAAGTAAACGTGTCTTCACTTTTCCTTCATAGCTTGAAATTGGAAGGTCTTAGAAGCTTGAAACCAAGCGCATACAACACAAAGGGCCTCAATGAGCTACTGGCCGCTCACTGGTGGCTCCAGCGCACGCGGTTCAGTCGCATCATTCACTCTGATGTGGTGTTCATGAAGTTGGGTGTTGAGGTGCATGTACTGCATTGTGACAGAAAGTCACTTTACAACATCTTACAAGCCCAAAGTGGATTTTGAAAAAAGTTTCCACGAGCGCATGTTTTGGCCGTCTCAGCCAACTGTCATGAAATATGAAAAGTAAACGTGTCTTCACTTTTCCTTCATAGCTTGAAATTGGAAGGTCTTAGAAGCTTGAAACCAAGCGCATACAACACAAAGGGCCTCAATGAGCTACTGGCCGCTCACTGGTGGCTCCAGCGCACGCGGTTCAGTCGCATCATTCACTCTGATGTGGTGTTCATGAAGTTGGGTGTTGAGGTGCATGTACTGCATTGTGACAGAAAGTCACTTTACAACATCTTACAAGCCCAAAGTGGATTTTGAAAAAAGTTTCCACGAGCGCATGTTTTGGCCGTCTCAGCCAACTGTCATGAAATATGAAAAGTAAACGTGTCTTCACTTTTCCTTCATAGCTTGAAATTGGAAGGTCTTAGAAGCTTGAAACCAAGCGCATACAACACAAAGGGTCTCAATGAGCTACTGGCCGCTCACTGGTGGCTCCAGCGCACGCGGTTCAGTCGCATCATTCACTCTGATGTGGTGTTCATGAAGTTGGGTGTTGAGGTGCATGTACTGCATTGTGACAGAAAGTCACTTTACAACATCTTACAAGCCCAAAGTGGAGTTTGAAAAAAGTTTCCACGAGCGCATGTTTTGGCCGTCTCAGCCAACTGTCATGAAATATGAAAAGTAAACGTGTCTTCACTTTTCCTTCATAGCTTGAAATTGGAAGGTCTTAGAAGCTTGAAACCAAGCGCATACAACACAAAGGGCCTCAATGAGCTACTGGCCGCTCACTGGTGGCTCCAGCGCACGCGGTTCAGTCGCATCATTCACTCTGATGTGGTGTTCATGAAGTTGGGTGTTGAGGTGCATGTACTGCATTGTGACAGAAAGTCACTTTACAACATCTTACAAGCCCAAAGTGGATTTTGAAAAAAGTTTCCACGAGCGCATGTTTTGGCCGTCTCAGCCAACTGTCATGAAATATGAAAAGTAAACGTGTCTTCACTTTTCCTTCATAGCTTGAAATTGGAAGGTCTTAGAAGCTTGAAACCAAGCGCATACAACACAAAGGGCCTCAATGAGCTACTGGCCGCTCACTGGTGGCTCCAGCGCACGCGGTTCAGTCGCATCATTCACTCTGATGTGGTGTTCATGAAGTTGGGTGTTGAGGTGCATGTACTGCATTGTGACAGAAAGTCACTTTACAACATCTTACAAGCCCAAAGTGGATTTTGAAAAAAGTTTCCACGAGCGCATGTTTTGGCCGTCTCAGCCAACTGTCATGAAATATGAAAAGTAAACGTGTCTTCACTTTTCCTTCATAGCTTGAAATTGGAAGGTCTTAGAAGCTTGAAACCAAGCGCATACAACACAAAGGGCCTCAATGAGCTACTGGCCGCTCACTGGTGGCTCCAGCGCACGCGGTTCAGTCGCATCATTCACTCTGATGTGGTGTTCATGAAGTTGGGTGTTGAGGTGCATGTACTGCATTGTGACAGAAAGTCACTTTACAACATCTTACAAGCCCAAAGTGGATTTTGAAAAAAGTTTCCACGAGCGCATGTTTTGGCCGTCTCAGCCAACTGTCCTGAAATATGAAAAGTAAACGTGTCTTCACTTTTCCTTCATAGCTTGAAATTGGAAGGTCTTAGAAGCTTGAAACCAAGCGCATACAACACAAAGGGCCTCAATGAGCTACTGGCCGCTCACTGGTGGCTCCAGCGCACGCGGTTCAGTCGCATCATTCACTCTGATGTGGTGTTCATGAAGTTGGGTGTTGAGGTGCATGTACTGCATTGTGACAGAAAGTCACTTTACAACATCTTACAAGCCCAAAGTGGATTTTGAAAAAAGTTTCCACGAGCGCATGTTTTGGCCGTCTCAGCCAACTGTCATGAAATATGAAAAGTAAACGTGTCTTCACTTTTCCTTCATAGCTTGAAATTGGAAGGTCTTAGAAGCTTGAAACCAAGCGCATACAACACAAAGGGCCTCAATGAGCTACTGGCCGCTCACTGGTGGCTCCAGCGCACGCGGTTCAGTCGCATCATTCACTCTGATGTGGTGTTCATGAAGTTGGGTGTTGAGGTGCATGTACTGCATTGTGACAGAAAGTCACTTTACAACATCTTACAAGCCCAAAGTGGATTTTGAAAAAAGTTTCCACGAGCGCATGTTTTGGCCGTCTCAGCCAACTGTCATGAAATATGAAAAGTAAACGTGTCTTCACTTTTCCTTCATAGCTTGAAATTGGAAGGTCTTAGAAGCTTGAAACCAAGCGCATACAACACAAAGGGCCTCAATGAGCTACTGGCCGCTCACTGGTGGCTCCAGCGCACGCGGTTCAGTCGCATCATTCACTCTGATGTGGTGTTCATGAAGTTGGGTGTTGAGGTGCATGTACTGCATTGTGACAGAAAGTCACTTTACAACATCTTACAAGCCCAAAGTGGATTTTGAAAAAAGTTTCCACGAGCGCATGTTTTGGCCGTCTCAGCCAACTGTCATGAAATATGAAAAGTAAACGTGTCTTCACTTTTCCTTCATAGCTTGAAATTGGAAGGTCTTAGAAGCTTGAAACCAAGCGCATACAACACAAAGGGTCTCAATGAGCTACTGGCCGCTCACTGGTGGCTCCAGCGCACGCGGTTCAGTCGCATCATTCACTCTGATGTGGTGTTCATGAAGTTGGGTGTTGAGGTGCATGTACTGCATTGTGACAGAAAGTCACTTTACAACATCTTACAAGCCCAAAGTGGAGTTTGAAAAAAGTTTCCACGAGCGCATGTTTTGGCCGTCTCAGCCAACTGTCATGAAATATGAAAAGTAAACGTGTCTTCACTTTTCCTTCATAGCTTGAAATTGGAAGGTCTTAGAAGCTTGAAACCAAGCGCATACAACACAAAGGGCCTCAATGAGCTACTGGCCGCTCACTGGTGGCTCCAGCGCACGCGGTTCAGTCGCATCATTCACTCTGATGTGGTGTTCATGAAGTTGGGTGTTGAGGTGCATGTACTGCATTGTGACAGAAAGTCACTTTACAACATCTTACAAGCCCAAAGTGGATTTTGAAAAAAGTTTCCACGAGCGCATGTTTTGGCCGTCTCAGCCAACTGTCATGAAATATGAAAAGTAAACGTGTCTTCACTTTTCCTTCATAGCTTGAAATTGGAAGGTCTTAGAAGCTTGAAACCAAGCGCATACAACACAAAGGGCCTCAATGAGCTACTGGCCGCTCACTGGTGGCTCCAGCGCACGCGGTTCAGTCGCATCATTCACTCTGATGTGGTGTTCATGAAGTTGGGTGTTGAGGTGCATGTACTGCATTGTGACAGAAAGTCACTTTACAACATCTTACAAGCCCAAAGTGGATTTTGAAAAAAGTTTCCACGAGCGCATGTTTTGGCCGTCTCAGCCAACTGTCATGAAATATGAAAAGTAAACGTGTCTTCACTTTTCCTTCATAGCTTGAAATTGGAAGGTCTTAGAAGCTTGAAACCAAGCGCATACAACACAAAGGGCCTCAATGAGCTACTGGCCGCTCACTGGTGGCTCCAGCGCACGCGGTTCAGTCGCATCATTCACTCTGATGTGGTGTTCATGAAGTTGGGTGTTGAGGTGCATGTACTGCATTGTGACAGAAAGTCACTTTACAACATCTTACAAGCCCAAAGTGGATTTTGAAAAAAGTTTCCACGAGCGCATGTTTTGGCCGTCTCAGCCAACTGTCATGAAATATGAAAAGTAAACGTGTCTTCACTTTTCCTTCATAGCTTGAAATTGGAAGGTCTTAGAAGCTTGAAACCAAGCGCATACAACACAAAGGGCCTCAATGAGCTACTGGCCGCTCACTGGTGGCTCCAGCGCACGCGGTTCAGTCGCATCATTCACTCTGATGTGGTGTTCATGAAGTTGGGTGTTGAGGTGCATGTACTGCATTGTGACAGAAAGTCACTTTACAACATCTTACAAGCCCAAAGTGGATTTTGAAAAAAGTTTCCACGAGCGCATGTTTTGGCCGTCTCAGCCAACTGTCATGAAATATGAAAAGTAAACGTGTCTTCACTTTTCCTTCATAGCTTGAAATTGGAAGGTCTTAGAAGCTTGAAACCAAGCGCATACAACACAAAGGGTCTCAATGAGCTACTGGCCGCTCACTGGTGGCTCCAGCGCACGCGGTTCAGTCGCATCATTCACTCTGATGTGGTGTTCATGAAGTTGGGTGTTGAGGTGCATGTACTGCATTGTGACAGAAAGTCACTTTACAACATCTTACAAGCCCAAAGTGGAGTTTGAAAAAAGTTTCCACGAGCGCATGTTTTGGCCGTCTCAGCCAACTGTCATGAAATATGAAAAGTAAACGTGTCTTCACTTTTCCTTCATAGCTTGAAATTGGAAGGTCTTAGAAGCTTGAAACCAAGCGCATACAACACAAAGGGCCTCAATGAGCTACTGGCCGCTCACTGGTGGCTCCAGCGCACGCGGTTCAGTCGCATCATTCACTCTGATGTGGTGTTCATGAAGTTGGGTGTTGAGGTGCATGTACTGCATTGTGACAGAAAGTCACTTTACAACATCTTACAAGCCCAAAGTGGATTTTGAAAAAAGTTTCCACGAGCGCATGTTTTGGCCGTCTCAGCCAACTGTCATGAAATATGAAAAGTAAACGTGTCTTCACTTTTCCTTCATAGCTTGAAATTGGAAGGTCTTAGAAGCTTGAAACCAAGTGCATACAACACAAAGGGCCTCAATGAGCTACTGGCCGCTCACTGGTGGCTCCAGCGCACGCGGTTCAGTCGCATCATTCACTCTGATGTGGTGTTCATGAAGTTGGGTGTTGAGGTGCATGTACTGCATTGTGACAGAAAGTCACTTTACAACATCTTACAAGCCCAAAGTGGATTTTGAAAAAAGTTTCCACGAGCGCATGTTTTGGCCGTCTCAGCCAACTGTCATGAAATATGAAAAGTAAACGTGTCTTCACTTTTCCTTCATAGCTTGAAATTGGAAGGTCTTAGAAGCTTGAAACCAAGCGCATACAACACAAAGGGCCTCAATGAGCTACTGGCCGCTCACTGGTGGCTCCAGCGCACGCGGTTCAGTCGCATCATTCACTCTGATGTGGTGTTCATGAAGTTGGGTGTTGAGGTGCATGTACTGCATTGTGACAGAAAGTCACTTTACAACATCTTACAAGCCCAAAGTGGATTTTGAAAAAAGTTTCCACGAGCGCATGTTTTGGCCGTCTCAGCCAACTGTCATGAAATATGAAAAGTAAACGTGTCTTCACTTTTCCTTCATAGCTTGAAATTGGAAGGTCTTAGAAGCTTGAAACCAAGCGCATACAACACAAAGGGCCTCAATGAGCTACTGGCCGCTCACTGGTGGCTCCAGCGCACGCGGTTCAGTCGCATCATTCACTCTGATGTGGTGTTCATGAAGTTGGGTGTTGAGGTGCATGTACTGCATTGTGACAGAAAGTCACTTTACAACATCTTACAAGCCCAAAGTGGAGTTTGAAAAAAGTTTCCACGAGCGCATGTTTTGGCCGTCTCAGCCAACTGTCATGAAATATGAAAAGTAAACGTGTCTTCACTTTTCCTTCATAGCTTGAAATTGGAAGGTCTTAGAAGCTTGAAACCAAGCGCATACAACACAAAGGGCCTCAATGAGCTACTGGCCGCTCACTGGTGGCTCCAGCGCACGCGGTTCAGTCGCATCATTCACTCTGATGTGGTGTTCATGAAGTTGGGTGTTGAGGTGCATGTACTGCATTGTGACAGAAAGTCACTTTACAACATCTTACAAGCCCAAAGTGGATTTTGAAAAAAGTTTCCACGAGCGCATGTTTTGGCCGTCTCAGCCAACTGTCATGAAATATGAAAAGTAAACGTGTCTTCACTTTTCCTTCATAGCTTGAAATTGGAAGGTCTTAGAAGCTTGAAACCAAGCGCATACAACACAAAGGGCCTCAATGAGCTACTGGCCGCTCACTGGTGGCTCCAGCGCACGCGGTTCAGTCGCATCATTCACTCTGATGTGGTGTTCATGAAGTTGGGTGTTGAGGTGCATGTACTGCATTGTGACAGAAAGTCACTTTACAACATCTTACAAGCCCAAAGTGGATTTTGAAAAAAGTTTCCACGAGCGCATGTTTTGGCCGTCTCAGCCAACTGTCATGAAATATGAAAAGTAAACGTGTCTTCACTTTTCCTTCATAGCTTGAAATTGGAAGGTCTTAGAAGCTTGAAACCAAGCGCATACAACACAAAGGGCCTCAATGAGCTACTGGCCGCTCACTGGTGGCTCCAGCGCACGCGGTTCAGTCGCATCATTCACTCTGATGTGGTGTTCATGAAGTTGGGTGTTGAGGTGCATGTACTGCATTGTGACAGAAAGTCACTTTACAACATCTTACAAGCCCAAAGTGGATTTTGAAAAAAGTTTCCACGAGCGCATGTTTTGGCCGTCTCAGCCAACTGTCATGAAATATGAAAAGTAAACGTGTCTTCACTTTTCCTTCATAGCTTGAAATTGGAAGGTCTTAGAAGCTTGAAACCAAGCGCATACAACACAAAGGGCCTCAATGAGCTACTGGCCGCTCACTGGTGGCTCCAGCGCACGCGGTTCAGTCGCATCATTCACTCTGATGTGGTGTTCATGAAGTTGGGTGTTGAGGTGCATGTACTGCATTGTGACAGAAAGTCACTTTACAACATCTTACAAGCCCAAAGTGGATTTTGAAAAAAGTTTCCACGAGCGCATGTTTTGGCCGTCTCAGCCAACTGTCATGAAATATGAAAAGTAAACGTGTCTTCACTTTTCCTTCATAGCTTGAAATTGGAAGGTCTTAGAAGCTTGAAACCAAGCGCATACAACACAAAGGGCCTCAATGAGCTACTGGCCGCTCACTGGTGGCTCCAGCGCACGCGGTTCAGTCGCATCATTCACTCTGATGTGGTGTTCATGAAGTTGGGTGTTGAGGTGCATGTACTGCATTGTGACAGAAAGTCACTTTACAACATCTTACAAGCCCAAAGTGGATTTTGAAAAAAGTTTCCACGAGCGCATGTTTTGGCCGTCTCAGCCAACTGTCATGAAATATGAAAAGTAAACGTGTCTTCACTTTTCCTTCATAGCTTGAAATTGGAAGGTCTTAGAAGCTTGAAACCAAGCGCATACAACACAAAGGGCCTCAATGAGCTACTGGCCGCTCACTGGTGGCTCCAGCGCACGCGGTTCAGTCGCATCATTCACTCTGATGTGGTGTTCATGAAGTTGGGTGTTGAGGTGCATGTACTGCATTGTGACAGAAAGTCACTTTACAACATCTTACAAGCCCAAAGTGGATTTTGAAAAAAGTTTCCACGAGCGCATGTTTTGGCCGTCTCAGCCAACTGTCATGAAATATGAAAAGTAAACGTGTCTTCACTTTTCCTTCATAGCTTGAAATTGGAAGGTCTTAGAAGCTTGAAACCAAGCGCATACAACACAAAGGGCCTCAATGAGCTACTGGCCGCTCACTGGTGGCTCCAGCGCACGCGGTTCAGTCGCATCATTCACTCTGATGTGGTGTTCATGAAGTTGGGTGTTGAGGTGCATGTACTGCATTGTGACAGAAAGTCACTTTACAACATCTTACAAGCCCAAAGTGGATTTTGAAAAAAGTTTCCACGAGCGCATGTTTTGGCCGTCTCAGCCAACTGTCATGAAATATGAAAAGTAAACGTGTCTTCACTTTTCCTTCATAGCTTGAAATTGGAAGGTCTTAGAAGCTTGAAACCAAGCGCATACAACACAAAGGGCCTCAATGAGCTACTGGCCGCTCACTGGTGGCTCCAGCGCACGCGGTTCAGTCGCATCATTCACTCTGATGTGGTGTTCATGAAGTTGGGTGTTGAGGTGCATGTACTGCATTGTGACAGAAAGTCACTTTACAACATCTTACAAGCCCAAAGTGGATTTTGAAAAAAGTTTCCACGAGCGCATGTTTTGGCCGTCTCAGCCAACTGTCATGAAATATGAAAAGTAAACGTGTCTTCACTTTTCCTTCATAGCTTGAAATTGGAAGGTCTTAGAAGCTTGAAACCAAGCGCATACAACACAAAGGGCCTCAATGAGCTACTGGCCGCTCACTGGTGGCTCCAGCGCACGCGGTTCAGTCGCATCATTCACTCTGATGTGGTGTTCATGAAGTTGGGTGTTGAGGTGCATGTACTGCATTGTGACAGAAAGTCACTTTACAACATCTTACAAGCCCAAAGTGGATTTTGAAAAAAGTTTCCACGAGCGCATGTTTTGGCCGTCTCAGCCAACTGTCATGAAATATGAAAAGTAAACGTGTCTTCACTTTTCCTTCATAGCTTGAAATTGGAAGGTCTTAGAAGCTTGAAACCAAGCGCATACAACACAAAGGGCCTCAATGAGCTACTGGCCGCTCACTGGTGGCTCCAGCGCACGCGGTTCAGTCGCATCATTCACTCTGATGTGGTGTTCATGAAGTTGGGTGTTGAGGTGCATGTACTGCATTGTGACAGAAAGTCACTTTACAACATCTTACAAGCCCAAAGTGGATTTTGAAAAAAGTTTCCACGAGCGCATGTTTTGGCCGTCTCAGCCAACTGTCATGAAATATGAAAAGTAAACGTGTCTTCACTTTTCCTTCATAGCTTGAAATTGGAAGGTCTTAGAAGCTTGAAACCAAGCGCATACAACACAAAGGGCCTCAATGAGCTACTGGCCGCTCACTGGTGGCTCCAGCGCACGCGGTTCAGTCGCATCATTCACTCTGATGTGGTGTTCATGAAGTTGGGTGTTGAGGTGCATGTACTGCATTGTGACAGAAAGTCACTTTACAACATCTTACAAGCCCAAAGTGGATTTTGAAAAAAGTTTCCACGAGCGCATGTTTTGGCCGTCTCAGCCAACTGTCATGAAATATGAAAAGTAAACGTGTCTTCACTTTTCCTTCATAGCTTGAAATTGGAAGGTCTTAGAAGCTTGAAACCAAGCGCATACAACACAAAGGGCCTCAATGAGCTACTGGCCGCTCACTGGTGGCTCCAGCGCACGCGGTTCAGTCGCATCATTCACTCTGATGTGGTGTTCATGAAGTTGGGTGTTGAGGTGCATGTACTGCATTGTGACAGAAAGTCACTTTACAACATCTTACAAGCCCAAAGTGGATTTTGAAAAAAGTTTCCACGAGCGCATGTTTTGGCCGTCTCAGCCAACTGTCATGAAATATGAAAAGTAAACGTGTCTTCACTTTTCCTTCATAGCTTGAAATTGGAAGGTCTTAGAAGCTTGAAACCAAGCGCATACAACACAAAGGGCCTCAATGAGCTACTGGCCGCTCACTGGTGGCTCCAGCGCACGCGGTTCAGTCGCATCATTCACTCTGATGTGGTGTTCATGAAGTTGGGTGTTGAGGTGCATGTACTGCATTGTGACAGAAAGTCACTTTACAACATCTTACAAGCCCAAAGTGGATTTTGAAAAAAGTTTCCACGAGCGCATGTTTTGGCCGTCTCAGCCAACTGTCATGAAATATGAAAAGTAAACGTGTCTTCACTTTTCCTTCATAGCTTGAAATTGGAAGGTCTTAGAAGCTTGAAACCAAGCGCATACAACACAAAGGGCCTCAATGAGCTACTGGCCGCTCACTGGTGGCTCCAGCGCACGCGGTTCAGTCGCATCATTCACTCTGATGTGGTGTTCATGAAGTTGGGTGTTGAGGTGCATGTACTGCATTGTGACAGAAAGTCACTTTACAACATCTTACAAGCCCAAAGTGGATTTTGAAAAAAGTTTCCACGAGCGCATGTTTTGGCCGTCTCAGCCAACTGTCATGAAATATGAAAAGTAAACGTGTCTTCACTTTTCCTTCATAGCTTGAAATTGGAAGGTCTTAGAAGCTTGAAACCAAGCGCATACAACACAAAGGGCCTCAATGAGCTACTGGCCGCTCACTGGTGGCTCCAGCGCACGCGGTTCAGTCGCATCATTCACTCTGATGTGGTGTTCATGAAGTTGGGTGTTGAGGTGCATGTACTGCATTGTGACAGAAAGTCACTTTACAACATCTTACAAGCCCAAAGTGGATTTTGAAAAAAGTTTCCACGAGCGCATGTTTTGGCCGTCTCAGCCAACTGTCATGAAATATGAAAAGTAAACGTGTCTTCACTTTTCCTTCATAGCTTGAAATTGGAAGGTCTTAGAAGCTTGAAACCAAGCGCATACAACACAAAGGGCCTCAATGAGCTACTGGCCGCTCACTGGTGGCTCCAGCGCACGCGGTTCAGTCGCATCATTCACTCTGATGTGGTGTTCATGAAGTTGGGTGTTGAGGTGCATGTACTGCATTGTGACAGAAAGTCACTTTACAACATCTTACAAGCCCAAAGTGGATTTTGAAAAAAGTTTCCACGAGCGCATGTTTTGGCCGTCTCAGCCAACTGTCATGAAATATGAAAAGTAAACGTGTCTTCACTTTTCCTTCATAGCTTGAAATTGGAAGGTCTTAGAAGCTTGAAACCAAGCGCATACAACACAAAGGGCCTCAATGAGCTACTGGCCGCTCACTGGTGGCTCCAGCGCACGCGGTTCAGTCGCATCATTCACTCTGATGTGGTGTTCATGAAGTTGGGTGTTGAGGTGCATGTACTGCATTGTGACAGAAAGTCACTTTACAACATCTTACAAGCCCAAAGTGGATTTTGAAAAAAGTTTCCACGAGCGCATGTTTTGGCCGTCTCAGCCAACTGTCATGAAATATGAAAAGTAAACGTGTCTTCACTTTTCCTTCATAGCTTGAAATTGGAAGGTCTTAGAAGCTTGAAACCAAGCGCATACAACACAAAGGGCCTCAATGAGCTACTGGCCGCTCACTGGTGGCTCCAGCGCACGCGGTTCAGTCGCATCATTCACTCTGATGTGGTGTTCATGAAGTTGGGTGTTGAGGTGCATGTACTGCATTGTGACAGAAAGTCACTTTACAACATCTTACAAGCCCAAAGTGGATTTTGAAAAAAGTTTCCACGAGCGCATGTTTTGGCCGTCTCAGCCAACTGTCATGAAATATGAAGAGTAAACGTGTCTTCACTTTTCCTTCATAGCTTGAAATTGGAAGGTCTTAGAAGCTTGAAACCAAGCGCATACAACACAAAGGGCCTCAATGAGCTACTGGCCGCTCACTGGTGGCTCCAGCGCACGCGGTTCAGTCGCATCATTCACTCTGATGTGGTGTTCATGAAGTTGGGTGTTGAGGTGCATGTACTGCATTGTGACAGAAAGTCACTTTACAACATCTTACAAGCCCAAAGTGGATTTTGAAAAAAGTTTCCACGAGCGCATGTTTTGGCCGTCTCAGCCAACTGTCATGAAATATGAAAAGTAAACGTGTCTTCACTTTTCCTTCATAGCTTGAAATTGGAAGGTCTTAGAAGCTTGAAACCAAGCGCATACAACACAAAGGGCCTCAATGAGCTACTGGCCGCTCACTGGTGGCTCCAGCGCACGCGGTTCAGTCGCATCATTCACTCTGATGTGGTGTTCATGAAGTTGGGTGTTGAGGTGCATGTACTGCATTGTGACAGAAAGTCACTTTACAACATCTTACAAGCCCAAAGTGGATTTTGAAAAAAGTTTCCACGAGCGCATGTTTTGGCCGTCTCAGCCAACTGTCATGAAATATGAAAAGTAAACGTGTCTTCACTTTTCCTTCATAGCTTGAAATTGGAAGGTCTTAGAAGCTTGAAACCAAGCGCATACAACACAAAGGGCCTCAATGAGCTACTGGCCGCTCACTGGTGGCTCCAGCGCACGCGGTTCAGTCGCATCATTCACTCTGATGTGGTGTTCATGAAGTTGGGTGTTGAGGTGCATGTACTGCATTGTGACAGAAAGTCACTTTACAACATCTTACAAGCCCAAAGTGGATTTTGAAAAAAGTTTCCACGAGCGCATGTTTTGGCCGTCTCAGCCAACTGTCATGAAATATGAAAAGTAAACGTGTCTTCACTTTTCCTTCATAGCTTGAAATTGGAAGGTCTTAGAAGCTTGAAACCAAGCGCATACAACACAAAGGGCCTCAATGAGCTACTGGCCGCTCACTGGTGGCTCCAGCGCACGCGGTTCAGTCGCATCATTCACTCTGATGTGGTGTTCATGAAGTTGGGTGTTGAGGTGCATGTACTGCATTGTGACAGAAAGTCACTTTACAACATCTTACAAGCCCAAAGTGGATTTTGAAAAAAGTTTCCACGAGCGCATGTTTTGGCCGTCTCAGCCAACTGTCATGAAATATGAAAAGTAAACGTGTCTTCACTTTTCCTTCATAGCTTGAAATTGGAAGGTCTTAGAAGCTTGAAACCAAGCGCATACAACACAAAGGGCCTCAATGAGCTACTGGCCGCTCACTGGTGGCTCCAGCGCACGCGGTTCAGTCGCATCATTCACTCTGATGTGGTGTTCATGAAGTTGGGTGTTGAGGTGCATGTACTGCATTGTGACAGAAAGTCACTTTACAACATCTTACAAGCCCAAAGTGGATTTTGAAAAAAGTTTCCACGAGCGCATGTTTTGGCCGTCTCAGCCAACTGTCATGAAATATGAAAAGTAAACGTGTCTTCACTTTTCCTTCATAGCTTGAAATTGGAAGGTCTTAGAAGCTTGAAACCAAGCGCATACAACACAAAGGGCCTCAATGAGCTACTGGCCGCTCACTGGTGGCTCCAGCGCACGCGGTTCAGTCGCATCATTCACTCTGATGTGGTGTTCATGAAGTTGGGTGCTGAAGTGCATGTACTGCATTGTGACAGAAAGTCACTTTACAACATCTTACAAGCCCAAAGTGGATTTTGAAAAAAGTTTCCACGAGCGCATGTTTTGGCCGTCTCAGCCAACTGTCATGAAATATGAAAAGTAAACGTGTCTTCACTTTTCCTTCATAGCTTGAAATTGGAAGGTCTTAGAAGCTTGAAACCAAGCGTATACAACACAAAGGGCCTCAATGAGCTACTGGCCGCTCACTGGTGGCTCCAGCGCACGCGGTTCAGTCGCATCATTCACTCTGATGTGGTGTTCATGAAGTTGGGTGTTGAGGTGCATGTACTGCATTGTGACAGAAAGTCACTTTACAACATCTTACAAGCCCAAAGTGGATTTTGAAAAAAGTTTCCACGAGCGCATGTTTTGGCCGTCTCAGCCAACTGTCATGAAATATGAAAAGTAAACGTGTCTTCACTTTTCCTTCATAGCTTGAAATTGGAAGGTCTTAGAAGCTTGAAACCAAGCGCATACAACACAAAGGGCCTCAATGAGCTACTGGCCGCTCACTGGTGGCTCCAGCGCACGCGGTTCAGTCGCATCATTCACTCTGATGTGGTGTTCATGAAGTTGGGTGTTGAGGTGCATGTACTGCATTGTGACAGAAAGTCACTTTACAACATCTTACAAGCCCAAAGTGGATTTTGAAAAAAGTTTCCACGAGCGCATGTTTTGGCCGTCTCAGCCAACTGTCATGAAATATGAAAAGTAAACGTGTCTTCACTTTTCCTTCATAGCTTGAAATTGGAAGGTCTTAGAAGCTTGAAACCAAGCGCATACAACACAAAGGGCCTCAATGAGCTACTGGCCGCTCACTGGTGGCTCCAGCGCACGCGGTTCAGTCGCATCATTCACTCTGATGTGGTGTTCATGAAGTTGGGTGTTGAGGTGCATGTACTGCATTGTGACAGAAAGTCACTTTACAACATCTTACAAGCCCAAAGTGGATTTTGAAAAAAGTTTCCACGAGCGCATGTTTTGGCCGTCTCAGCCAACTGTCATGAAATATGAAAAGTAAACGTGTCTTCACTTTTCCTTCATAGCTTGAAATTGGAAGGTCTTAGAAGCTTGAAACCAAGCGCATACAACACAAAGGGCCTCAATGAGCTACTGGCCGCTCACTGGTGGCTCCAGCGCACGCGGTTCAGTCGCATCATTCACTCTGATGTGGTGTTCATGAAGTTGGGTGCTGAGGTGCATGTACTGCATTGTGACAGAAAGTCACTTTACAACATCTTACAAGCCCAAAGTGGATTTTGAAAAAAGTTTCCACGAGCGCATGTTTTGGCCGTCTCAGCCAACTGTCATGAAATATGAAAAGTAAACGTGTCTTCACTTTTCCTTCATAGCTTGAAATTGGAAGGTCTTAGAAGCTTGAAACCAAGCGCATACAACACAAAGGGCCTCAATGAGCTACTGGCCGCTCACTGGTGGCTCCAGCGCACGCGGTTCAGTCGCATCATTCACTCTGATGTGGTGTTCATGAAGTTGGGTGTTGAGGTGCATGTACTGCATTGTGACAGAAAGTCACTTTACAACATCTTACAAGCCCAAAGTGGATTTTGAAAAAAGTTTCCACGAGCGCATGTTTTGGCCGTCTCAGCCAACTGTCATGAAATATGAAAAGTAAACGTGTCTTCACTTTTCCTTCATAGCTTGAAATTGGAAGGTCTTAGAAGCTTGAAACCAAGCGCATACAACACAAAGGGCCTCAATGAGCTACTGGCCGCTCACTGGTGGCTCCAGCGCACGCGGTTCAGTCGCATCATTCACTCTGATGTGGTGTTCATGAAGTTGGGTGTTGAGGTGCATGTACTGCATTGTGACAGAAAGTCACTTTACAACATCTTACAAGCCCAAAGTGGATTTTGAAAAAAGTTTCCACGAGCGCATGTTTTGGCCGTCTCAGCCAACTGTCATGAAATATGAAAAGTAAACGTGTCTTCACTTTTCCTTCATAGCTTGAAATTGGAAGGTCTTAGAAGCTTGAAACCAAGCGCATACAACACAAAGGGCCTCAATGAGCTACTGGCCGCTCACTGGTGGCTCCAGCGCACGCGGTTCAGTCGCATCATTCACTCTGATGTGGTGTTCATGAAGTTGGGTGCTGAGGTGCATGTACTGCATTGTGACAGAAAGTCACTTTACAACATCTTACAAGCCCAAAGTGGATTTTGAAAAAAGTTTCCACGAGCGCGTGTTTTGGCCGTCTCAGCCAACTGTCATGAAATATGAAAAGTAAACGTGTCTTCACTTTTCCTTCATAGCTTGAAATTGGAAGGTCTTAGAAGCTTGAAACCAAGCGCATACAACACAAAGGGCCTCAATGAGCTACTGGCCGCTCACTGGTGGCTCCAGCGCACGCGGTTCAGTCGCATCATTCACTCTGATGTGGTGTTCATGAAGTTGGGTGTTGAGGTGCATGTACTGCATTGTGACAGAAAGTCACTTTACAACATCTTACAAGCCCAAAGTGGATTTTGAAAAAAGTTTCCACGAGCGCATGTTTTGGCCGTCTCAGCCAACTGTCATGAAATATGAAAAGTAAACGTGTCTTCACTTTTCCTTCATAGCTTGAAATTGGAAGGTCTTAGAAGCTTGAAACCAAGCGCATACAACACAAAGGGCCTCAATGAGCTACTGGCCGCTCACTGGTGGCTCCAGCGCACGCGGTTCAGTCGCATCATTCACTCTGATGTGGTGTTCATGAAGTTGGGTGTTGAGGTGCATGTACTGCATTGTGACAGAAAGTCACTTTACAACATCTTACAAGCCCAAAGTGGATTTTGAAAAAAGTTTCCACGAGCGCATGTTTTGGCCGTCTCAGCCAACTGTCATGAAATATGAAAAGTAAACGTGTCTTCACTTTTCCTTCATAGCTTGAAATTGGAAGGTCTTAGAAGCTTGAAACCAAGCGCATACAACACAAAGGGCCTCAATGAGCTACTGGCCGCTCACTGGTGGCTCCAGCGCACGCGGTTCAGTCGCATCATTCACTCTGATGTGGTGTTCATGAAGTTGGGTGTTGAGGTGCATGTACTGCATTGTGACAGAAAGTCACTTTACAACATCTTACAAGCCCAAAGTGGATTTTGAAAAAAGTTTCCACGAGCGCATGTTTTGGCCGTCTCAGCCAACTGTCATGAAATATGAAAAGTAAACGTGTCTTCACTTTTCCTTCATAGCTTGAAATTGGAAGGTCTTAGAAGCTTGAAACCAAGCGCGTACAACACAAAGGGCCTCAATGAGCTACTGGCCGCTCACTGGTGGCTCCAGCGCACGCGGTTCAGTCGCATCATTCACTCTGATGTGGTGTTCATGAAGTTGGGTGCTGAGGTGCATGTACTGCATTGTGACAGAAAGTCACTTTACAACATCTTACAAGCCCAAAGTGGATTTTGAAAAAAGTTTCCACGAGCGCGTGTTTTGGCCGTCTCAGCCAACTGTCATGAAATATGAAAAGTAAACGTGTCTTCACTTTTCCTTCATAGCTTGAAATTGGAAGGTCTTAGAAGCTTGAAACCAAGCGCATACAACACAAAGGGCCTCAATGAGCTACTGGCCGCTCACTGGTGGCTCCAGCGCACGCGGTTCAGTCGCATCATTCACTCTGATGTGGTGTTCATGAAGTTGGGTGTTGAGGTGCATGTACTGCATTGTGACAGAAAGTCACTTTACAACATCTTACAAGCCCAAAGTGGATTTTGAAAAAAGTTTCCACGAGCGCATGTTTTGGCCGTCTCAGCCAACTGTCATGAAATATGAAAAGTAAACGTGTCTTCACTTTTCCTTCATAGCTTGAAATTGGAAGGTCTTAGAAGCTTGAAACCAAGCGCATACAACACAAAGGGCCTCAATGAGCTACTGGCCGCTCACTGGTGGCTCCAGCGCACGCGGTTCAGTCGCATCATTCACTCTGATGTGGTGTTCATGAAGTTGGGTGCTGAGGTGCATGTACTGCATTGTGACAGAAAGTCACTTTACAACATCTTACAAGCCCAAAGTGGATTTTGAAAAAAGTTTCCACGAGCGCATGTTTTGGCCGTCTCAGCCAACTGTCATGAAATATGAAAAGTAAACGTGTCTTCACTTTTCCTTCATAGCTTGAAATTGGAAGGTCTTAGAAGCTTGAAACCAAGCGCATACAACACAAAGGGCCTCAATGAGCTACTGGCCGCTCACTGGTGGCTCCAGCGCACGCGGTTCAGTCGCATCATTCACTCTGATGTGGTGTTCATGAAGTTGGGTGTTGAGGTGCATGTACTGCATTGTGACAGAAAGTCACTTTACAACATCTTACAAGCCCAAAGTGGATTTTGAAAAAAGTTTCCACGAGCGCATGTTTTGGCCGTCTCAGCCAACTGTCATGAAATATGAAAAGTAAACGTGTCTTCACTTTTCCTTCATAGCTTGAAATTGGAAGGTCTTAGAAGCTTGAAACCAAGCGCATACAACACAAAGGGCCTCAATGAGCTACTGGCCGCTCACTGGTGGCTCCAGCGCACGCGGTTCAGTCGCATCATTCACTCTGATGTGGTGTTCATGAAGTTGGGTGTTGAGGTGCATGTACTGCATTGTGACAGAAAGTCACTTTACAACATCTTACAAGCCCAAAGTGGATTTTGAAAAAAGTTTCCACGAGCGCATGTTTTGGCCGTCTCAGCCAACTGTCATGAAATATGAAAAGTAAACGTGTCTTCACTTTTCCTTCATAGCTTGAAATTGGAAGGTCTTAGAAGCTTGAAACCAAGCGCATACAACACAAAGGGCCTCAATGAGCTACTGGCCGCTCACTGGTGGCTCCAGCGCACGCGGTTCAGTCGCATCATTCACTCTGATGTGGTGTTCATGAAGTTGGGTGTTGAGGTGCATGTACTGCATTGTGACAGAAAGTCACTTTACAACATCTTACAAGCCCAAAGTGGATTTTGAAAAAAGTTTCCACGAGCGCATGTTTTGGCCGTCTCAGCCAACTGTCATGAAATATGAAAAGTAAACGTGTCTTCACTTTTCCTTCATAGCTTGAAATTGGAAGGTCTTAGAAGCTTGAAACCAAGCGCATACAACACAAAGGGCCTCAATGAGCTACTGGCCGCTCACTGGTGGCTCCAGCGCACGCGGTTCAGTCGCATCATTCACTCTGATGTGGTGTTCATGAAGTTGGGTGTTGAGGTGCATGTACTGCATTGTGACAGAAAGTCACTTTACAACATCTTACAAGCCCAAAGTGGATTTTGAAAAAAGTTTCCACGAGCGCATGTTTTGGCCGTCTCAGCCAACTGTCATGAAATATGAAAAGTAAACGTGTCTTCACTTTTCCTTCATAGCTTGAAATTGGAAGGTCTTAGAAGCTTGAAACCAAGCGCATACAACACAAAGGGCCTCAATGAGCTACTGGCCGCTCACTGGTGGCTCCAGCGCACGCGGTTCAGTCGCATCATTCACTCTGATGTGGTGTTCATGAAGTTGGGTGTTGAGGTGCATGTACTGCATTGTGACAGAAAGTCACTTTACAACATCTTACAAGCCCAAAGTGGATTTTGAAAAAAGTTTCCACGAGCGCATGTTTTGGCCGTCTCAGCCAACTGTCATGAAATATGAAAAGTAAACGTGTCTTCACTTTTCCTTCATAGCTTGAAATTGGAAGGTCTTAGAAGCTTGAAACCAAGCGCATACAACACAAAGGGCCTCAATGAGCTACTGGCCGCTCACTGGTGGCTCCAGCGCACGCGGTTCAGTCGCATCATTCACTCTGATGTGGTGTTCATGAAGTTGGGTGCTGAGGTGCATGTACTGCATTGTGACAGAAAGTCACTTTACAACATCTTACAAGCCCAAAGTGGATTTTGAAAAAAGTTTCCACGAGCGCATGTTTTGGCCGTCTCAGCCAACTGTCATGAAATATGAAAAGTAAACGTGTCTTCACTTTTCCTTCATAGCTTGAAATTGGAAGGTCTTAGAAGCTTGAAACCAAGCGCATACAACACAAAGGGCCTCAATGAGCTACTGGCCGCTCACTGGTGGCTCCAGCGCACGCGGTTCAGTCGCATCATTCACTCTGATGTGGTGTTCATGAAGTTGGGTGTTGAGGTGCATGTACTGCATTGTGACAGAAAGTCACTTTACAACATCTTACAAGCCCAAAGTGGATTTTGAAAAAAGTTTCCACGAGCGCATGTTTTGGCCGTCTCAGCCAACTGTCATGAAATATGAAAAGTAAACGTGTCTTCACTTTTCCTTCATAGCTTGAAATTGGAAGGTCTTAGAAGCTTGAAACCAAGCGCATACAACACAAAGGGCCTCAATGAGCTACTGGCCGCTCACTGGTGGCTCCAGCGCACGCGGTTCAGTCGCATCATTCACTCTGATGTGGTGTTCATGAAGTTGGGTGTTGAGGTGCATGTACTGCATTGTGACAGAAAGTCACTTTACAACATCTTACAAGCCCAAAGTGGATTTTGAAAAAAGTTTCCACGAGCGCATGTTTTGGCCGTCTCAGCCAACTGTCATGAAATATGAAAAGTAAACGTGTCTTCACTTTTCCTTCATAGCTTGAAATTGGAAGGTCTTAGAAGCTTGAAACCAAGCGCATACAACACAAAGGGCCTCAATGAGCTACTGGCCGCTCACTGGTGGCTCCAGCGCACGCGGTTCAGTCGCATCATTCACTCTGATGTGGTGTTCATGAAGTTGGGTGTTGAGGTGCATGTACTGCATTGTGACAGAAAGTCACTTTACAACATCTTACAAGCCCAAAGTGGATTTTGAAAAAAGTTTCCACGAGCGCATGTTTTGGCCGTCTCAGCCAACTGTCATGAAATATGAAAAGTAAACGTGTCTTCACTTTTCCTTCATAGCTTGAAATTGGAAGGTCTTAGAAGCTTGAAACCAAGCGCATACAACACAAAGGGCCTCAATGAGCTACTGGCCGCTCACTGGTGGCTCCAGCGCACGCGGTTCAGTCGCATCATTCACTCTGATGTGGTGTTCATGAAGTTGGGTGTTGAGGTGCATGTACTGCATTGTGACAGAAAGTCACTTTACAACATCTTACAAGCCCAAAGTGGATTTTGAAAAAAGTTTCCACGAGCGCATGTTTTGGCCGTCTCAGCCAACTGTCATGAAATATGAAAAGTAAACGTGTCTTCACTTTTCCTTCATAGCTTGAAATTGGAAGGTCTTAGAAGCTTGAAACCAAGCGCATACAACACAAAGGGCCTCAATGAGCTACTGGCCGCTCACTGGTGGCTCCAGCGCACGCGGTTCAGTCGCATCATTCACTCTGATGTGGTGTTCATGAAGTTGGGTGTTGAGGTGCATGTACTGCATTGTGACAGAAAGTCACTTTACAACATCTTACAAGCCCAAAGTGGATTTTGAAAAAAGTTTCCACGAGCGCATGTTTTGGCCGTCTCAGCCAACTGTCATGAAATATGAAAAGTAAACGTGTCTTCACTTTTCCTTCATAGCTTGAAATTGGAAGGTCTTAGAAGCTTGAAACCAAGCGCATACAACACAAAGGGCCTCAATGAGCTACTGGCCGCTCACTGGTGGCTCCAGCGCACGCGGTTCAGTCGCATCATTCACTCTGATGTGGTGTTCATGAAGTTGGGTGTTGAGGTGCATGTACTGCATTGTGACAGAAAGTCACTTTACAACATCTTACAAGCCCAAAGTGGATTTTGAAAAAAGTTTCCACGAGCGCATGTTTTGGCCGTCTCAGCCAACTGTCATGAAATATGAAAAGTAAACGTGTCTTCACTTTTCCTTCATAGCTTGAAATTGGAAGGTCTTAGAAGCTTGAAACCAAGCGCATACAACACAAAGGGCCTCAATGAGCTACTGGCCGCTCACTGGTGGCTCCAGCGCACGCGGTTCAGTCGCATCATTCACTCTGATGTGGTGTTCATGAAGTTGGGTGTTGAGGTGCATGTACTGCATTGTGACAGAAAGTCACTTTACAACATCTTACAAGCCCAAAGTGGATTTTGAAAAAAGTTTCCACGAGCGCATGTTTTGGCCGTCTCAGCCAACTGTCATGAAATATGAAAAGTAAACGTGTCTTCACTTTTCCTTCATAGCTTGAAATTGGAAGGTCTTAGAAGCTTGAAACCAAGCGCATACAACACAAAGGGCCTCAATGAGCTACTGGCCGCTCACTGGTGGCTCCAGCGCACGCGGTTCAGTCGCATCATTCACTCTGATGTGGTGTTCATGAAGTTGGGTGCTGAGGTGCATGTACTGCATTGTGACAGAAAGTCACTTTACAACATCTTACAAGCCCAAAGTGGATTTTGAAAAAAGTTTCCACGAGCGCATGTTTTGGCCGTCTCAGCCAACTGTCATGAAATATGAAAAGTAAACGTGTCTTCACTTTTCCTTCATAGCTTGAAATTGGAAGGTCTTAGAAGCTTGAAACCAAGCGCATACAACACAAAGGGCCTCAATGAGCTACTGGCCGCTCACTGGTGGCTCCAGCGCACGCGGTTCAGTCGCATCATTCACTCTGATGTGGTGTTCATGAAGTTGGGTGTTGAGGTGCATGTACTGCATTGTGACAGAAAGTCACTTTACAACATCTTACAAGCCCAAAGTGGATTTTGAAAAAAGTTTCCACGAGCGCATGTTTTGGCCGTCTCAGCCAACTGTCATGAAATATGAAAAGTAAACGTGTCTTCACTTTTCCTTCATAGCTTGAAATTGGAAGGTCTTAGAAGCTTGAAACCAAGCGCATACAACACAAAGGGCCTCAATGAGCTACTGGCCGCTCACTGGTGGCTCCAGCGCACGCGGTTCAGTCGCATCATTCACTCTGATGTGGTGTTCATGAAGTTGGGTGTTGAGGTGCATGTACTGCATTGTGACAGAAAGTCACTTTACAACATCTTACAAGCCCAAAGTGGATTTTGAAAAAAGTTTCCACGAGCGCATGTTTTGGCCGTCTCAGCCAACTGTCATGAAATATGAAAAGTAAACGTGTCTTCACTTTTCCTTCATAGCTTGAAATTGGAAGGTCTTAGAAGCTTGAAACCAAGCGCATACAACACAAAGGGCCTCAATGAGCTACTGGCCGCTCACTGGTGGCTCCAGCGCACGCGGTTCAGTTGCATCATTCACTCTGATGTGGTGTTCATGAAGTTGGGTGTTGAGGTGCATGTACTGCATTGTGACAGAAAGTCACTTTACAACATCTTACAAGCCCAAAGTGGATTTTGAAAAAAGTTTCCACGAGCGCATGTTTTGGCCGTCTCAGCCAACTGTCATGAAATATGAAAAGTAAACGTGTCTTCACTTTTCCTTCATAGCTTGAAATTGGAAGGTCTTAGAAGCTTGAAACCAAGCGCATACAACACAAAGGGCCTCAATGAGCTACTGGCCGCTCACTGGTGGCTCCAGCGCACGCGGTTCAGTCGCATCATTCACTCTGATGTGGTGTTCATGAAGTTGGGTGTTGAGGTGCATGTACTGCATTGTGACAGAAAGTCACTTTACAACATCTTACAAGCCCAAAGTGGATTTTGAAAAAAGTTTCCACGAGCGCATGTTTTGGCCGTCTCAGCCAACTGTCATGAAATATGAAAAGTAAACGTGTCTTCACTTTTCCTTCATAGCTTGAAATTGGAAGGTCTTAGAAGCTTGAAACCAAGCGCATACAACACAAAGGGCCTCAATGAGCTACTGGCCGCTCACTGGTGGCTCCAGCGCACGCGGTTCAGTCGCATCATTCACTCTGATGTGGTGTTCATGAAGTTGGGTGTTGAGGTGCATGTACTGCATTGTGACAGAAAGTCACTTTACAACATCTTACAAGCCCAAAGTGGATTTTGAAAAAAGTTTCCACGAGCGCATGTTTTGGCCGTCTCAGCCAACTGTCATGAAATATGAAAAGTAAACGTGTCTTCACTTTTCCTTCATAGCTTGAAATTGGAAGGTCTTAGAAGCTTGAAACCAAGCGCATACAACACAAAGGGCCTCAATGAGCTACTGGCCGCTCACTGGTGGCTCCAGCGCACGCGGTTCAGTCGCATCATTCACTCTGATGTGGTGTTCATGAAGTTGGGTGTTGAGGTGCATGTACTGCATTGTGACAGAAAGTCACTTTACAACATCTTACAAGCCCAAAGTGGATTTTGAAAAAAGTTTCCACGAGCGCATGTTTTGGCCGTCTCAGCCAACTGTCATGAAATATGAAAAGTAAACGTGTCTTCACTTTTCCTTCATAGCTTGAAATTGGAAGGTCTTAGAAGCTTGAAACCAAGCGCATACAACACAAAGGGCCTCAATGAGCTACTGGCCGCTCACTGGTGGCTCCAGCGCACGCGGTTCAGTCGCATCATTCACTCTGATGTGGTGTTCATGAAGTTGGGTGTTGAGGTGCATGTACTGCATTGTGACAGAAAGTCACTTTACAACATCTTACAAGCCCAAAGTGGATTTTGAAAAAAGTTTCCACGAGCGCATGTTTTGGCCGTCTCAGCCAACTGTCATGAAATATGAAAAGTAAACGTGTCTTCACTTTTCCTTCATAGCTTGAAATTGGAAGGTCTTAGAAGCTTGAAACCAAGCGCGTACAACACAAAGGGCCTCAATGAGCTACTGGCCGCTCACTGGTGGCTCCAGCGCACGCGGTTCAGTCGCATCATTCACTCTGATGTGGTGTTCATGAAGTTGGGTGTTGAGGTGCATGTACTGCATTGTGACAGAAAGTCACTTTACAACATCTTACAAGCCCAAAGTGGATTTTGAAGAAAGTTTCCACGAGCGCATGTTTTGGCCGTCTCAGCCAACTGTCATGAAATATGAAAAGTAAACGTGTCTTCACTTTTCCTTCATAGCTTGAAATTGGAAGGTCTTAGAAGCTTGAAACCAAGCGCATACAACACAAAGGGCCTCAATGAGCTACTGACCGCTCACTGGTGGCTCCAGCGCACGCGGTTCAGTCGCATCATTCACTCTGATGTGGTGTTCATGAAGTTGGGTGTTGAGGTGCATGTACTGCATTGTGACAGAAAGTCACTTTACAACATCTTACAAGCCCAAAGTGGATTTTGAAAAAAGTTTCCACGAGCGCATGATTTGGCCGTCTCAGCCAACTGTCATGAAATATGAAAAGTAAACGTGTCTTCACTTTTCCTTCATAGCTTGAAATTGGAAGGTCTTAGAAGCTTGAAACCAAGCGCATACAACACAAAGGGCCTCAATGAGCTACTGGCCGCTCACTGGTGGCTCCAGCGCACGCGGTTCAGTCGCATCATTCACTCTGATGTGGTGTTCATGAAGTTGGGTGTTGAGGTGCATGTACTGCATTGTGACAGAAAGTCACTTTACAACATCTTACAAGCCCAAAGTGGATTTTGAAAAAAGTTTCCACGAGCGCATGTTTTGGCCGTCTCAGCCAACTGTCATGAAATATGAAAAGTAAACGTGTCTTCACTTTTCCTTCATAGCTTGAAATTGGAAGGTCTTAGAAGCTTGAAACCAAGCGCATACAACACAAAGGGCCTCAATGAGCTACTGGCCGCTCACTGGTGGCTCCAGCGCACGCGGTTCAGTCGCATCATTCACTCTGATGTGGTGTTCATGAAGTTGGGTGTTGAGGTGCATGTACTGCATTGTGACAGAAAGTCACTTTACAACATCTTACAAGCCCAAAGTGGATTTTGAAAAAAGTTTCCACGAGCGCATGTTTTGGCCGTCTCAGCCAACTGTCATGAAATATGAAAAGTAAACGTGTCTTCACTTTTCCTTCATAGCTTGAAATTGGAAGGTCTTAGAAGCTTGAAACCAAGCGCATACAACACAAAGGGCCTCAATGAGCTACTGGCCGCTCACTGGTGGCTCCAGCGCACGCGGTTCAGTCGCATCATTCACTCTGATGTGGTGTTCATGAAGTTGGGTGTTGAGGTGCATGTACTGCATTGTGACAGAAAGTCACTTTACAACATCTTACAAGCCCAAAGTGGATTTTGAAAAAAGTTTCCACGAGCGCATGTTTTGGCCGTCTCAGCCAACTGTCATGAAATATGAAAAGTAAACGTGTCTTCACTTTTCCTTCATAGCTTGAAATTGGAAGGTCTTAGAAGCTTGAAACCAAGCGCGTACAACACAAAGGGCCTCAATGAGCTACTGGCCGCTCACTGGTGGCTCCAGCGCACGCGGTTCAGTCGCATCATTCACTCTGATGTGGTGTTCATGAAGTTGGGTGTTGAGGTGCATGTACTGCATTGTGACAGAAAGTCACTTTACAACATCTTACAAGCCCAAAGTGGATTTTGAAGAAAGTTTCCACGAGCGCATGTTTTGGCCGTCTCAGCCAACTGTCATGAAATATGAAAAGTAAACGTGTCTTCACTTTTCCTTCATAGCTTGAAATTGGAAGGTCTTAGAAGCTTGAAACCAAGCGCATACAACACAAAGGGCCTCAATGAGCTACTGGCCGCTCACTGGTGGCTCCAGCGCACGCGGTTCAGTCGCATCATTCACTCTGATGTGGTGTTCATGAAGTTGGGTGTTGAGGTGCATGTACTGCATTGTGACAGAAAGTCACTTTACAACATCTTACAAGCCCGAAGTGGATTTTGAAAAAAGTTTCCACGAGCGCATGATTTGGCCGTCTCAGCCAACTGTCATGAAATATGAAAAGTAAACGTGTCTTCACTTTTCCTTCATAGCTTGAAATTGGAAGGTCTTAGAAGCTTGAAACCAAGCGCATACAACACAAAGGGCCTCAATGAGCTACTGGCCGCTCACTGGTGGCTCCAGCGCACGCGGTTCAGTCGCATCATTCACTCTGATGTGGTGTTCATGAAGTTGGGTGTTGAGGTGCATGTACTGCATTGTGACAGAAAGTCACTTTACAACATCTTACAAGCCCAAAGTGGATTTTGAAAAAAGTTTCCACGAGCGCATGTTTTGGCCGTCTCAGCCAACTGTCATGAAATATGAAAAGTAAACGTGTCTTCACTTTTCCTTCATAGCTTGAAATTGGAAGGTCTTAGAAGCTTGAAACCAAGCGCATACAACACAAAGGGCCTCAATGAGCTACTGGCCGCTCACTGGTGGCTCCAGCGCACGCGGTTCAGTCGCATCATTCACTCTGATGTGGTGTTCATGAAGTTGGGTGCTGAGGTGCATGTACTGCATTGTGACAGAAAGTCACTTTACAACATCTTACAAGCCCAAAGTGGATTTTGAAAAAAGTTTCCACGAGCGCATGTTTTGGCCGTCTCAGCCAACTGTCATGAAATATGAAAAGTAAACGTGTCTTCACTTTTCCTTCATAGCTTGAAATTGGAAGGTCTTAGAAGCTTGAAACCAAGCGCATACAACACAAAGGGCCTCAATGAGCTACTGGCCGCTCACTGGTGGCTCCAGCGCACGCGGTTCAGTCGCATCATTCACTCTGATGTGGTGTTCATGAAGTTGGGTGTTGAGGTGCATGTACTGCATTGTGACAGAAAGTCACTTTACATCTTACAAGCCCAAAGTGGATTTTGAAAAAAGTTTCCATGAGCGCATGTTTTGGCCGTCTCAGCCAACTGTCATGAAATATGAAAAGTAAACGTGTCTTCACTTTTCCTTCATAGCTTGAAATTGGAAGGTCTTAGAAGCTTGAAACCAAGCGCATACAACACAAAGGGCCTCAATGAGCTACTGGCCGCTCACTGGTGGCTCCAGCGCACGCGGTTCAGTCGCATCATTCACTCTGATGTGGTGTTCATGAAGTTGGGTGTTGAGGTGCATGTACTGCATTGTGACAGAAAGTCACTTTACAACATCTTACAAGCCCAAAGTGGATTTTGAAAAAAGTTTCCACGAGCGCATGTTTTGGCCGTCTCAGCCAACTGTCATGAAATATGAAAAGTAAACGTGTCTTCACTTTTCCTTCATAGCTTGAAATTGGAAGGTCTTAGAAGCTTGAAACCAAGCGCATACAACACAAAGGGCCTCAATGAGCTACTGGCCGCTCACTGGTGGCTCCAGCGCACGCGGTTCAGTCGCATCATTCACTCTGATGTGGTGTTCATGAAGTTGGGTGTTGAGGTGCATGTACTGCATTGTGACAGAAAGTCACTTTACAACATCTTACAAGCCCAAAGTGGATTTTGAAAAAAGTTTCCACGAGCGCATGTTTTGGCCGTCTCAGCCAACTGTCATGAAATATGAAAAGTAAACGTGTCTTCACTTTTCCTTCATAGCTTGAAATTGGAAGGTCTTAGAAGCTTGAAACCAAGCGCATACAACACAAAGGGCCTCAATGAGCTACTGGCCGCTCACTGGTGGCTCCAGCGCACGCGGTTCAGTCGCATCATTCACTCTGATGTGGTGTTCATGAAGTTGGGTGTTGAGGTGCATGTACTGCATTGTGACAGAAAGTCACTTTACAACATCTTACAAGCCCAAAGTGGATTTTGAAAAAAGTTTCCACGAGCGCATGTTTTGGCCGTCTCAGCCAACTGTCATGAAATATGAAAAGTAAACGTGTCTTCACTTTTCCTTCATAGCTTGAAATTGGAAGGTCTTAGAAGCTTGAAACCAAGCGCATACAACACAAAGGGCCTCAATGAGCTACTGGCCGCTCACTGGTGGCTCCAGCGCACGCGGTTCAGTCGCATCATTCACTCTGATGTGGTGTTCATGAAGTTGGGTGTTGAGGTGCATGTACTGCATTGTGACAGAAAGTCACTTTACAACATCTTACAAGCCCAAAGTGGATTTTGAAAAAAGTTTCCACGAGCGCATGTTTTGGCCGTCTCAGCCAACTGTCATGAAATATGAAAAGTAAACGTGTCTTCACTTTTCCTTCATAGCTTGAAATTGGAAGGTCTTAGAAGCTTGAAACCAAGCGCATACAACACAAAGGGCCTCAATGAGCTACTGGCCGCTCACTGGTGGCTCCAGCGCACGCGGTTCAGTCGCATCATTCACTCTGATGTGGTGTTCATGAAGTTGGGTGTTGAGGTGCATGTACTGCATTGTGACAGAAAGTCACTTTACAACATCTTACAAGCCCAAAGTGGATTTTGAAAAAAGTTTCCACGAGCGCATGTTTTGGCCGTCTCAGCCAACTGTCATGAAATATGAAAAGTAAACGTGTCTTCACTTTTCCTTCATAGCTTGAAATTGGAAGGTCTTAGAAGCTTGAAACCAAGCGCATACAACACAAAGGGCCTCAATGAGCTACTGGCCGCTCACTGGTGGCTCCAGCGCACGCGGTTCAGTCGCATCATTCACTCTGATGTGGTGTTCATGAAGTTGGGTGTTGAGGTGCATGTACTGCATTGTGACAGAAAGTCACTTTACAACATCTTACAAGCCCAAAGTGGATTTTGAAAAAAGTTTCCACGAGCGCATGTTTTGGCCGTCTCAGCCAACTGTCATGAAATATGAAAAGTAAACGTGTCTTCACTTTTCCTTCATAGCTTGAAATTGGAAGGTCTTAGAAGCTTGAAACCAAGCGCATACAACACAAAGGGCCTCAATGAGCTACTGGCCGCTCACTGGTGGCTCCAGCGCACGCGGTTCAGTCGCATCATTCACTCTGATGTGGTGTTCATGAAGTTGGGTGTTGAGGTGCATGTACTGCATTGTGACAGAAAGTCACTTTACAACATCTTACAAGCCCAAAGTGGATTTTGAAAAAAGTTTCCACGAGCGCATGTTTTGGCCGTCTCAGCCAACTGTCATGAAATATGAAAAGTAAACGTGTCTTCACTTTTCCTTCATAGCTTGAAATTGGAAGGTCTTAGAAGCTTGAAACCAAGCGCATACAACACAAAGGGCCTCAATGAGCTACTGGCCGCTCACTGGTGGCTCCAGCGCACGCGGTTCAGTCGCATCATTCACTCTGATGTGGTGTTCATGAAGTTGGGTGTTGAGGTGCATGTACTGCATTGTGACAGAAAGTCACTTTACAACATCTTACAAGCCCAAAGTGGATTTTGAAAAAAGTTTCCACGAGCGCATGTTTTGGCCGTCTCAGCCAACTGTCATGAAATATGAAAAGTAAACGTGTCTTCACTTTTCCTTCATAGCTTGAAATTGGAAGGTCTTAGAAGCTTGAAACCAAGCGCATACAACACAAAGGGCCTCAATGAGCTACTGGCCGCTCACTGGTGGCTCCAGCGCACGCGGTTCAGTCGCATCATTCACTCTGATGTGGTGTTCATGAAGTTGGGTGTTGAGGTGCATGTACTGCATTGTGACAGAAAGTCACTTTACAACATCTTACAAGCCCAAAGTGGATTTTGAAAAAAGTTTCCACGAGCGCATGTTTTGGCCGTCTCAGCCAACTGTCATGAAATATGAAAAGTAAACGTGTCTTCACTTTTCCTTCATAGCTTGAAATTGGAAGGTCTTAGAAGCTTGAAACCAAGCGCATACAACACAAAGGGCCTCAATGAGCTACTGGCCGCTCACTGGTGGCTCCAGCGCACGCGGTTCAGTCGCATCATTCACTCTGATGTGGTGTTCATGAAGTTGGGTGTTGAGGTGCATGTACTGCATTGTGACAGAAAGTCACTTTACAACATCTTACAAGCCCAAAGTGGATTTTGAAAAAAGTTTCCACGAGCGCATGTTTTGGCCGTCTCAGCCAACTGTCATGAAATATGAAAAGTAAACGTGTCTTCACTTTTCCTTCATAGCTTGAAATTGGAAGGTCTTAGAAGCTTGAAACCAAGCGCATACAACACAAAGGGCCTCAATGAGCTACTGGCCGCTCACTGGTGGCTCCAGCGCACGCGGTTCAGTCGCATCATTCACTCTGATGTGGTGTTCATGAAGTTGGGTGTTGAGGTGCATGTACTGCATTGTGACAGAAAGTCACTTTACAACATCTTACAAGCCCAAAGTGGATTTTGAAAAAAGTTTCCACGAGCGCATGTTTTGGCCGTCTCAGCCAACTGTCATGAAATATGAAAAGTAAACGTGTCTTCACTTTTCCTTCATAGCTTGAAATTGGAAGGTCTTAGAAGCTTGAAACCAAGCGCATACAACACAAAGGGCCTCAATGAGCTACTGGCCGCTCACTGGTGGCTCCAGCGCACGCGGTTCAGTCGCATCATTCACTCTGATGTGGTGTTCATGAAGTTGGGTGTTGAGGTGCATGTACTGCATTGTGACAGAAAGTCACTTTACAACATCTTACAAGCCCAAAGTGGATTTTGAAAAAAGTTTCCACGAGCGCATGTTTTGGCCGTCTCAGCCAACTGTCATGAAATATGAAAAGTAAACGTGTCTTCACTTTTCCTTCATAGCTTGAAATTGGAAGGTCTTAGAAGCTTGAAACCAAGCGCATACAACACAAAGGGCCTCAATGAGCTACTGGCCGCTCACTGGTGGCTCCAGCGCACGCGGTTCAGTCGCATCATTCACTCTGATGTGGTGTTCATGAAGTTGGGTGTTGAGGTGCATGTACTGCATTGTGACAGAAAGTCACTTTACAACATCTTACAAGCCCAAAGTGGATTTTGAAAAAAGTTTCCACGAGCGCATGTTTTGGCCGTCTCAGCCAACTGTCATGAAATATGAAAAGTAAACGTGTCTTCACTTTTCCTTCATAGCTTGAAATTGGAAGGTCTTAGAAGCTTGAAACCAAGCGCATACAACACAAAGGGCCTCAATGAGCTACTGGCCGCTCACTGGTGGCTCCAGCGCACGCGGTTCAGTCGCATCATTCACTCTGATGTGGTGTTCATGAAGTTGGGTGTTGAGGTGCATGTACTGCATTGTGACAGAAAGTCACTTTACAACATCTTACAAGCCCAAAGTGGATTTTGAAAAAAGTTTCCACGAGCGCATGTTTTGGCCGTCTCAGCCAACTGTCATGAAATATGAAAAGTAAACGTGTCTTCACTTTTCCTTCATAGCTTGAAATTGGAAGGTCTTAGAAGCTTGAAACCAAGCGCATACAACACAAAGGGCCTCAATGAGCTACTGGCCGCTCACTGGTGGCTCCAGCGCACGCGGTTCAGTCGCATCATTCACTCTGATGTGGTGTTCATGAAGTTGGGTGTTGAGGTGCATGTACTGCATTGTGACAGAAAGTCACTTTACAACATCTTACAAGCCCAAAGTGGATTTTGAAAAAAGTTTCCACGAGCGCATGTTTTGGCCGTCTCAGCCAACTGTCATGAAATATGAAAAGTAAACGTGTCTTCACTTTTCCTTCATAGCTTGAAATTGGAAGGTCTTAGAAGCTTGAAACCAAGCGCATACAACACAAAGGGCCTCAATGAGCTACTGGCCGCTCACTGGTGGCTCCAGCGCACGCGGTTCAGTCGCATCATTCACTCTGATGTGGTGTTCATGAAGTTGGGTGTTGAGGTGCATGTACTGCATTGTGACAGAAAGTCACTTTACAACATCTTACAAGCCCAAAGTGGATTTTGAAAAAAGTTTCCACGAGCGCATGTTTTGGCCGTCTCAGCCAACTGTCATGAAATATGAAAAGTAAACGTGTCTTCACTTTTCCTTCATAGCTTGAAATTGGAAGGTCTTAGAAGCTTGAAACCAAGCGCATACAACACAAAGGGCCTCAATGAGCTACTGGCCGCTCACTGGTGGCTCCAGCGCACGCGGTTCAGTCGCATCATTCACTCTGATGTGGTGTTCATGAAGTTGGGTGTTGAGGTGCATGTACTGCATTGTGACAGAAAGTCACTTTACAACATCTTACAAGCCCAAAGTGGATTTTGAAAAAAGTTTCCACGAGCGCATGTTTTGGCCGTCTCAGCCAACTGTCATGAAATATGAAAAGTAAACGTGTCTTCACTTTTCCTTCATAGCTTGAAATTGGAAGGTCTTAGAAGCTTGAAACCAAGCGCATACAACACAAAGGGCCTCAATGAGCTACTGGCCGCTCACTGGTGGCTCCAGCGCACGCGGTTCAGTCGCATCATTCACTCTGATGTGGTGTTCATGAAGTTGGGTGTTGAGGTGCATGTACTGCATTGTGACAGAAAGTCACTTTACAACATCTTACAAGCCCAAAGTGGATTTTGAAAAAAGTTTCCACGAGCGCATGTTTTGGCCGTCTCAGCCAACTGTCATGAAATATGAAAAGTAAACGTGTCTTCACTTTTCCTTCATAGCTTGAAATTGGAAGGTCTTAGAAGCTTGAAACCAAGCGCATACAACACAAAGGGCCTCAATGAGCTACTGGCCGCTCACTGGTGGCTCCAGCGCACGCGGTTCAGTCGCATCATTCACTCTGATGTGGTGTTCATGAAGTTGGGTGTTGAGGTGCATGTACTGCATTGTGACAGAAAGTCACTTTACAACATCTTACAAGCCCAAAGTGGATTTTGAAAAAAGTTTCCACGAGCGCATGTTTTGGCCGTCTCAGCCAACTGTCATGAAATATGAAAAGTAAACGTGTCTTCACTTTTCCTTCATAGCTTGAAATTGGAAGGTCTTAGAAGCTTGAAACCAAGCGCATACAACACAAAGGGCCTCAATGAGCTACTGGCCGCTCACTGGTGGCTCCAGCGCACGCGGTTCAGTCGCATCATTCACTCTGATGTGGTGTTCATGAAGTTGGGTGTTGAGGTGCATGTACTGCATTGTGACAGAAAGTCACTTTACAACATCTTACAAGCCCAAAGTGGATTTTGAAAAAAGTTTCCACGAGCGCATGTTTTGGCCGTCTCAGCCAACTGTCATGAAATATGAAAAGTAAACGTGTCTTCACTTTTCCTTCATAGCTTGAAATTGGAAGGTCTTAGAAGCTTGAAACCAAGCGCATACAACACAAAGGGCCTCAATGAGCTACTGGCCGCTCACTGGTGGCTCCAGCGCACGCGGTTCAGTCGCATCATTCACTCTGATGTGGTGTTCATGAAGTTGGGTGTTGAGGTGCATGTACTGCATTGTGACAGAAAGTCACTTTACAACATCTTACAAGCCCAAAGTGGATTTTGAAAAAAGTTTCCACGAGCGCATGTTTTGGCCGTCTCAGCCAACTGTCATGAAATATGAAAAGTAAACGTGTCTTCACTTTTCCTTCATAGCTTGAAATTGGAAGGTCTTAGAAGCTTGAAACCAAGCGCATACAACACAAAGGGCCTCAATGAGCTACTGGCCGCTCACTGGTGGCTCCAGCGCACGCGGTTCAGTCGCATCATTCACTCTGATGTGGTGTTCATGAAGTTGGGTGTTGAGGTGCATGTACTGCATTGTGACAGAAAGTCACTTTACAACATCTTACAAGCCCAAAGTGGATTTTGAAAAAAGTTTCCACGAGCGCATGTTTTGGCCGTCTCAGCCAACTGTCATGAAATATGAAAAGTAAACGTGTCTTCACTTTTCCTTCATAGCTTGAAATTGGAAGGTCTTAGAAGCTTGAAACCAAGCGCATACAACACAAAGGGCCTCAATGAGCTACTGGCCGCTCACTGGTGGCTCCAGCGCACGCGGTTCAGTCGCATCATTCACTCTGATGTGGTGTTCATGAAGTTGGGTGTTGAGGTGCATGTACTGCATTGTGACAGAAAGTCACTTTACAACATCTTACAAGCCCAAAGTGGATTTTGAAAAAAGTTTCCACGAGCGCATGTTTTGGCCGTCTCAGCCAACTGTCATGAAATATGAAAAGTAAACGTGTCTTCACTTTTCCTTCATAGCTTGAAATTGGAAGGTCTTAGAAGCTTGAAACCAAGCGCATACAACACAAAGGGCCTCAATGAGCTACTGGCCGCTCACTGGTGGCTCCAGCGCACGCGGTTCAGTCGCATCATTCACTCTGATGTGGTGTTCATGAAGTTGGGTGTTGAGGTGCATGTACTGCATTGTGACAGAAAGTCACTTTACAACATCTTACAAGCCCAAAGTGGATTTTGAAAAAAGTTTCCACGAGCGCATGTTTTGGCCGTCTCAGCCAACTGTCATGAAATATGAAAAGTAAACGTGTCTTCACTTTTCCTTCATAGCTTGAAATTGGAAGGTCTTAGAAGCTTGAAACCAAGCGCATACAACACAAAGGGCCTCAATGAGCTACTGGCCGCTCACTGGTGGCTCCAGCGCACGCGGTTCAGTCGCATCATTCACTCTGATGTGGTGTTCATGAAGTTGGGTGTTGAGGTGCATGTACTGCATTGTGACAGAAAGTCACTTTACAACATCTTACAAGCCCAAAGTGGATTTTGAAAAAAGTTTCCACGAGCGCATGTTTTGGCCGTCTCAGCCAACTGTCATGAAATATGAAAAGTAAACGTGTCTTCACTTTTCCTTCATAGCTTGAAATTGGAAGGTCTTAGAAGCTTGAAACCAAGCGCATACAACACAAAGGGCCTCAATGAGCTACTGGCCGCTCACTGGTGGCTCCAGCGCACGCGGTTCAGTCGCATCATTCACTCTGATGTGGTGTTCATGAAGTTGGGTGTTGAGGTGCATGTACTGCATTGTGACAGAAAGTCACTTTACAACATCTTACAAGCCCAAAGTGGATTTTGAAAAAAGTTTCCACGAGCGCATGTTTTGGCCGTCTCAGCCAACTGTCATGAAATACTGAAAAGTAAACGTGTCTTCACTTTTCCTTCATAGCTTGAAATTGGAAGGTCTTAGAAGCTTGAAACCAAGCGCATACAACACAAAGGGCCTCAATGAGCTACTGGCCGCTCACTGGTGGCTCCAGCGCACGCGGTTCAGTCGCATCATTCACTCTGATGTGGTGTTCATGAAGTTGGGTGTTGAGGTGCATGTACTGCATTGTGACAGAAAGTCACTTTACAACATCTTACAAGCCCAAAGTGGATTTTGAAAAAAGTTTCCACGAGCGCATGTTTTGGCCGTCTCAGCCAACTGTCATGAAATATGAAAAGTAAACGTGTCTTCACTTTTCCTTCATAGCTTGAAATTGGAAGGTCTTAGAAGCTTGAAACCAAGCGCATACAACACAAAGGGCCTCAATGAGCTACTGGCCGCTCACTGGTGGCTCCAGCGCACGCGGTTCAGTCGCATCATTCACTCTGATGTGGTGTTCATGAAGTTGGGTGTTGAGGTGCATGTACTGCATTGTGACAGAAAGTCACTTTACAACATCTTACAAGCCCAAAGTGGATTTTGAAAAAAGTTTCCACGAGCGCATGTTTTGGCCGTCTCAGCCAACTGTCATGAAATATGAAAAGTAAACGTGTCTTCACTTTTCCTTCATAGCTTGAAATTGGAAGGTCTTAGAAGCTTGAAACCAAGCGCATACAACACAAAGGGCCTCAATGAGCTACTGGCCGCTCACTGGTGGCTCCAGCGCACGCGGTTCAGTCGCATCATTCACTCTGATGTGGTGTTCATGAAGTTGGGTGTTGAGGTGCATGTACTGCATTGTGACAGAAAGTCACTTTACAACATCTTACAAGCCCAAAGTGGATTTTGAAAAAAGTTTCCACGAGCGCATGTTTTGGCCGTCTCAGCCAACTGTCATGAAATATGAAAAGTAAACGTGTCTTCACTTTTCCTTCATAGCTTGAAATTGGAAGGTCTTAGAAGCTTGAAACCAAGCGCATACAACACAAAGGGCCTCAATGAGCTACTGGCCGCTCACTGGTGGCTCCAGCGCACGCGGTTCAGTCGCATCATTCACTCTGATGTGGTGTTCATGAAGTTGGGTGTTGAGGTGCATGTACTGCATTGTGACAGAAAGTCACTTTACAACATCTTACAAGCCCAAAGTGGATTTTGAAAAAAGTTTCCACGAGCGCATGTTTTGGCCGTCTCAGCCAACTGTCATGAAATATGAAAAGTAAACGTGTCTTCACTTTTCCTTCATAGCTTGAAATTGGAAGGTCTTAGAAGCTTGAAACCAAGCGCAAACAACACAAAGGGCCTCAATGAGCTACTGGCCGCTCACTGGTGGCTCCAGCGCACGCGGTTCAGTCGCATCATTCACTCTGATGTGGTGTTCATGAAGTTGGGTGTTGAGGTGCATGTACTGCATTGTGACAGAAAGTCACTTTACAACATCTTACAAGCCCAAAGTGGATTTTGAAAAAAGTTTCCACGAGCGCATGTTTTGGCCGTCTCAGCCAACTGTCATGAAATATGAAAAGTAAACGTGTCTTCACTTTTCCTTCATAGCTTGAAATTGGAAGGTCTTAGAAGCTTGAAACCAAGCGCATACAACACAAAGGGCCTCAATGAGCTACTGGCCGCTCACTGGTGGCTCCAGCGCACGCGGTTCAGTCGCATCATTCACTCTGATGTGGTGTTCATGAAGTTGGGTGTTGAGGTGCATGTACTGCATTGTGACAGAAAGTCACTTTACAACATCTTACAAGCCCAAAGTGGATTTTGAAAAAAGTTTCCACGAGCGCATGTTTTGGCCGTCTCAGCCAACTGTCACGAAATATGAAAAGTAAACGTGTCTTCACTTTTCCTTCATAGCTTGAAATTGGAAGGTCTTAGAAGCTTGAAACCAAGCGCATACAACACAAAGGGCCTCAATGAGCTACTGGCCGCTCACTGGTGGCTCCAGCGCACGCGGTTCAGTCGCATCATTCACTCTGATGTGGTGTTCATGAAGTTGGGTGTTGAGGTGCATGTACTGCATTGTGACAGAAAGTCACTTTACAACATCTTACAAGCCCAAAGTGGATTTTGAAAAAAGTTTCCACGAGCGCATGTTTTGGCCGTCTCAGCCAACTGTCATGAAATATGAAAAGTAAACGTGTCTTCACTTTTCCTTCATAGCTTGAAATTGGAAGGTCTTAGAAGCTTGAAACCAAGCGCATACAACACAAAGGGCCTCAATGAGCTACTGGCCGCTCACTGGTGGCTCCAGCGCACGCGGTTCAGTCGCATCATTCACTCTGATGTGGTGTTCATGAAGTTGGGTGTTGAGGTGCATGTACTGCATTGTGACAGAAAGTCACTTTACAACATCTTACAAGCCCAAAGTGGATTTTGAAAAAAGTTTCCACGAGCGCATGTTTTGGCCGTCTCAGCCAACTGTCATGAAATATGAAAAGTAAACGTGTCTTCACTTTTCCTTCATAGCTTGAAATTGGAAGGTCTTAGAAGCTTGAAACCAAGCGCATACAACACAAAGGGCCTCAATGAGCTACTGGCCGCTCACTGGTGGCTCCAGCGCACGCGGTTCAGTCGCATCATTCACTCTGATGTGGTGTTCATGAAGTTGGGTGTTGAGGTGCATGTACTGCATTGTGACAGAAAGTCACTTTACAACATCTTACAAGCCCAAAGTGGATTTTGAAAAAAGTTTCCACGAGCGCATGTTTTGGCCGTCTCAGCCAACTGTCATGAAATATGAAAAGTAAACGTGTCTTCACTTTTCCTTCATAGCTTGAAATTGGAAGGTCTTAGAAGCTTGAAACCAAGCGCATACAACACAAAGGGCCTCAATGAGCTACTGGCCGCTCACTGGTGGCTCCAGCGCACGCGGTTCAGTCGCATCATTCACTCTGATGTGGTGTTCATGAAGTTGGGTGTTGAGGTGCATGTACTGCATTGTGACAGAAAGTCACTTTACAACATCTTACAAGCCCAAAGTGGATTTTGAAAAAAGTTTCCACGAGCGCATGTTTTGGCCGTCTCAGCCAACTGTCATGAAATATGAAAAGTAAACGTGTCTTCACTTTTCCTTCATAGCTTGAAATTGGAAGGTCTTAGAAGCTTGAAACCAAGCGCATACAACACAAAGGGCCTCAATGAGCTACTGGCCGCTCACTGGTGGCTCCAGCGCACGCGGTTCAGTCGCATCATTCACTCTGATGTGGTGTTCATGAAGTTGGGTGTTGAGGTGCATGTACTGCATTGTGACAGAAAGTCACTTTACAACATCTTACAAGCCCAAAGTGGATTTTGAAAAAAGTTTCCACGAGCGCATGTTTTGGCCGTCTCAGCCAACTGTCATGAAATATGAAAAGTAAACGTGTCTTCACTTTTCCTTCATAGCTTGAAATTGGAAGGTCTTAGAAGCTTGAAACCAAGCGCATACAACACAAAGGGCCTCAATGAGCTACTGGCCGCTCACTGGTGGCTCCAGCGCACGCGGTTCAGTCGCATCATTCACTCTGATGTGGTGTTCATGAAGTTGGGTGTTGAGGTGCATGTACTGCATTGTGACAGAAAGTCACTTTACAACATCTTACAAGCCCAAAGTGGATTTTGAAAAAAGTTTCCACGAGCGCATGTTTTGGCCGTCTCAGCCAACTGTCATGAAATATGAAAAGTAAACGTGTCTTCACTTTTCCTTCATAGCTTGAAATTGGAAGGTCTTAGAAGCTTGAAACCAAGCGCATACAACACAAAGGGCCTCAATGAGCTACTGGCCGCTCACTGGTGGCTCCAGCGCACGCGGTTCAGTCGCATCATTCACTCTGATGTGGTGTTCATGAAGTTGGGTGTTGAGGTGCATGTACTGCATTGTGACAGAAAGTCACTTTACAACATCTTACAAGCCCAAAGTGGATTTTGAAAAAAGTTTCCACGAGCGCATGTTTTGGCCGTCTCAGCCAACTGTCATGAAATATGAAAAGTAAACGTGTCTTCACTTTTCCTTCATAGCTTGAAATTGGAAGGTCTTAGAAGCTTGAAACCAAGCGCATACAACACAAAGGGCCTCAATGAGCTACTGGCCGCTCACTGGTGGCTCCAGCGCACGCGGTTCAGTCGCATCATTCACTCTGATGTGGTGTTCATGAAGTTGGGTGTTGAGGTGCATGTACTGCATTGTGACAGAAAGTCACTTTACAACATCTTACAAGCCCAAAGTGGATTTTGAAAAAAGTTTCCACGAGCGCATGTTTTGGCCGTCTCAGCCAACTGTCATGAAATATGAAAAGTAAACGTGTCTTCACTTTTCCTTCATAGCTTGAAATTGGAAGGTCTTAGAAGCTTGAAACCAAGCGCATACAACACAAAGGGCCTCAATGAGCTACTGGCCGCTCACTGGTGGCTCCAGCGCACGCGGTTCAGTCGCATCATTCACTCTGATGTGGTGTTCATGAAGTTGGGTGTTGAGGTGCATGTACTGCATTGTGACAGAAAGTCACTTTACAACATCTTACAAGCCCAAAGTGGATTTTGAAAAAAGTTTCCACGAGCGCATGTTTTGGCCGTCTCAGCCAACTGTCATGAAATATGAAAAGTAAACGTGTCTTCACTTTTCCTTCATAGCTTGAAATTGGAAGGTCTTAGAAGCTTGAAACCAAGCGCATACAACACAAAGGGCCTCAATGAGCTACTGGCCGCTCACTGGTGGCTCCAGCGCACGCGGTTCAGTCGCATCATTCACTCTGATGTGGTGTTCATGAAGTTGGGTGTTGAGGTGCATGTACTGCATTGTGACAGAAAGTCACTTTACAACATCTTACAAGCCCAAAGTGGATTTTGAAAAAAGTTTCCACGAGCGCATGTTTTGGCCGTCTCAGCCAACTGTCATGAAATATGAAAAGTAAACGTGTCTTCACTTTTCCTTCATAGCTTGAAATTGGAAGGTCTTAGAAGCTTGAAACCAAGCGCATACAACACAAAGGGCCTCAATGAGCTACTGGCCGCTCACTGGTGGCTCCAGCGCACGCGGTTCAGTCGCATCATTCACTCTGATGTGGTGTTCATGAAGTTGGGTGTTGAGGTGCATGTACTGCATTGTGACAGAAAGTCACTTTACAACATCTTACAAGCCCAAAGTGGATTTTGAAAAAAGTTTCCACGAGCGCATGTTTTGGCCGTCTCAGCCAACTGTCACGAAATATGAAAAGTAAACGTGTCTTCACTTTTCCTTCATAGCTTGAAATTGGAAGGTCTTAGAAGCTTGAAACCAAGCGCATACAACACAAAGGGCCTCAATGAGCTACTGGCCGCTCACTGGTGGCTCCAGCGCACGCGGTTCAGTCGCATCATTCACTCTGATGTGGTGTTCATGAAGTTGGGTGTTGAGGTGCATGTACTGCATTGTGACAGAAAGTCACTTTACAACATCTTACAAGCCCAAAGTGGATTTTGAAAAAAGTTTCCACGAGCGCATGTTTTGGCCGTCTCAGCCAACTGTCACGAAATATGAAAAGTAAACGTGTCTTCACTTTTCCTTCATAGCTTGAAATTGGAAGGTCTTAGAAGCTTGAAACCAAGCGCATACAACACAAAGGGCCTCAATGAGCTACTGGCCGCTCACTGGTGGCTCCAGCGCACGCGGTTCAGTCGCATCATTCACTCTGATGTGGTGTTCATGAAGTTGGGTGTTGAGGTGCATGTACTGCATTGTGACAGAAAGTCACTTTACAACATCTTACAAGCCCAAAGTGGATTTTGAAAAAAGTTTCCACGAGCGCATGTTTTGGCCGTCTCAGCCAACTGTCACGAAATATGAAAAGTAAACGTGTCTTCACTTTTCCTTCATAGCTTGAAATTGGAAGGTCTTAGAAGCTTGAAACCAAGCGCATACAACACAAAGGGCCTCAATGAGCTACTGGCCGCTCACTGGTGGCTCCAGCGCACGCGGTTCAGTCGCATCATTCACTCTGATGTGGTGTTCATGAAGTTGGGTGTTGAGGTGCATGTACTGCATTGTGACAGAAAGTCACTTTACAACATCTTACAAGCCCAAAGTGGATTTTGAAAAAAGTTTCCACGAGCGCATGTTTTGGCCGTCTCAGCCAACTGTCATGAAATATGAAAAGTAAACGTGTCTTCACTTTTCCTTCATAGCTTGAAATTGGAAGGTCTTAGAAGCTTGAAACCAAGCGCATACAACACAAAGGGCCTCAATGAGCTACTGGCCGCTCACTGGTGGCTCCAGCGCACGCGGTTCAGTCGCATCATTCACTCTGATGTGGTGTTCATGAAGTTGGGTGTTGAGGTGCATGTACTGCATTGTGACAGAAAGTCACTTTACAACATCTTACAAGCCCAAAGTGGATTTTGAAAAAAGTTTCCACGAGCGCATGTTTTGGCCGTCTCAGCCAACTGTCACGAAATATGAAAAGTAAACGTGTCTTCACTTTTCCTTCATAGCTTGAAATTGGAAGGTCTTAGAAGCTTGAAACCAAGCGCATACAACACAAAGGGCCTCAATGAGCTACTGGCCGCTCACTGGTGGCTCCAGCGCACGCGGTTCAGTCGCATCATTCACTCTGATGTGGTGTTCATGAAGTTGGGTGTTGAGGTGCATGTACTGCATTGTGACAGAAAGTCACTTTACAACATCTTACAAGCCCAAAGTGGATTTTGAAAAAAGTTTCCACGAGCGCATGTTTTGGCCGTCTCAGCCAACTGTCATGAAATATGAAAAGTAAACGTGTCTTCACTTTTCCTTCATAGCTTGAAATTGGAAGGTCTTAGAAGCTTGAAACCAAGCGCATACAACACAAAGGGCCTCAATGAGCTACTGGCCGCTCACTGGTGGCTCCAGCGCACGCGGTTCAGTCGCATCATTCACTCTGATGTGGTGTTCATGAAGTTGGGTGTTGAGGTGCATGTACTGCATTGTGACAGAAAGTCACTTTACAACATCTTACAAGCCCAAAGTGGATTTTGAAAAAAGTTTCCACGAGCGCATGTTTTGGCCGTCTCAGCCAACTGTCACGAAATATGAAAAGTAAACGTGTCTTCACTTTTCCTTCATAGCTTGAAATTGGAAGGTCTTAGAAGCTTGAAACCAAGCGCATACAACACAAAGGGCCTCAATGAGCTACTGGCCGCTCACTGGTGGCTCCAGCGCACGCGGTTCAGTCGCATCATTCACTCTGATGTGGTGTTCATGAAGTTGGGTGTTGAGGTGCATGTACTGCATTGTGACAGAAAGTCACTTTACAACATCTTACAAGCCCAAAGTGGATTTTGAAAAAAGTTTCCACGAGCGCATGTTTTGGCCGTCTCAGCCAACTGTCATGAAATATGAAAAGTAAACGTGTCTTCACTTTTCCTTCATAGCTTGAAATTGGAAGGTCTTAGAAGCTTGAAACCAAGCGCATACAACACAAAGGGCCTCAATGAGCTACTGGCCGCTCACTGGTGGCTCCAGCGCACGCGGTTCAGTCGCATCATTCACTCTGATGTGGTGTTCATGAAGTTGGGTGTTGAGGTGCATGTACTGCATTGTGACAGAAAGTCACTTTACAACATCTTACAAGCCCAAAGTGGATTTTGAAAAAAGTTTCCACGAGCGCATGTTTTGGCCGTCTCAGCCAACTGTCATGAAATATGAAAAGTAAACGTGTCTTCACTTTTCCTTCATAGCTTGAAATTGGAAGGTCTTAGAAGCTTGAAACCAAGCGCATACAACACAAAGGGCCTCAATGAGCTACTGGCCGCTCACTGGTGGCTCCAGCGCACGCGGTTCAGTCGCATCATTCACTCTGATGTGGTGTTCATGAAGTTGGGTGTTGAGGTGCATGTACTGCATTGTGACAGAAAGTCACTTTACAACATCTTACAAGCCCAAAGTGGATTTTGAAAAAAGTTTCCACGAGCGCATGTTTTGGCCGTCTCAGCCAACTGTCATGAAATATGAAAAGTAAACGTGTCTTCACTTTTCCTTCATAGCTTGAAATTGGAAGGTCTTAGAAGCTTGAAACCAAGCGCATACAACACAAAGGGCCTCAATGAGCTACTGGCCGCTCACTGGTGGCTCCAGCGCACGCGGTTCAGTCGCATCATTCACTCTGATGTGGTGTTCATGAAGTTGGGTGTTGAGGTGCATGTACTGCATTGTGACAGAAAGTCACTTTACAACATCTTACAAGCCCAAAGTGGATTTTGAAAAAAGTTTCCACGAGCGCATGTTTTGGCCGTCTCAGCCAACTGTCATGAAATATGAAAAGTAAACGTGTCTTCACTTTTCCTTCATAGCTTGAAATTGGAAGGTCTTAGAAGCTTGAAACCAAGCGCATACAACACAAAGGGCCTCAATGAGCTACTGGCCGCTCACTGGTGGCTCCAGCGCACGCGGTTCAGTCGCATCATTCACTCTGATGTGGTGTTCATGAAGTTGGGTGTTGAGGTGCATGTACTGCATTGTGACAGAAAGTCACTTTACAACATCTTACAAGCCCAAAGTGGATTTTGAAAAAAGTTTCCACGAGCGCATGTTTTGGCCGTCTCAGCCAACTGTCATGAAATATGAAAAGTAAACGTGTCTTCACTTTTCCTTCATAGCTTGAAATTGGAAGGTCTTAGAAGCTTGAAACCAAGCGCATACAACACAAAGGGCCTCAATGAGCTACTGGCCGCTCACTGGTGGCTCCAGCGCACGCGGTTCAGTCGCATCATTCACTCTGATGTGGTGTTCATGAAGTTGGGTGTTGAGGTGCATGTACTGCATTGTGACAGAAAGTCACTTTACAACATCTTACAAGCCCAAAGTGGATTTTGAAAAAAGTTTCCACGAGCGCATGTTTTGGCCGTCTCAGCCAACTGTCATGAAATATGAAAAGTAAACGTGTCTTCACTTTTCCTTCATAGCTTGAAATTGGAAGGTCTTAGAAGCTTGAAACCAAGCGCATACAACACAAAGGGCCTCAATGAGCTACTGGCCGCTCACTGGTGGCTCCAGCGCACGCGGTTCAGTCGCATCATTCACTCTGATGTGGTGTTCATGAAGTTGGGTGTTGAGGTGCATGTACTGCATTGTGACAGAAAGTCACTTTACAACATCTTACAAGCCCAAAGTGGATTTTGAAAAAAGTTTCCACGAGCGCATGTTTTGGCCGTCTCAGCCAACTGTCATGAAATATGAAAAGTAAACGTGTCTTCACTTTTCCTTCATAGCTTGAAATTGGAAGGTCTTAGAAGCTTGAAACCAAGCGCATACAACACAAAGGGCCTCAATGAGCTACTGGCCGCTCACTGGTGGCTCCAGCGCACGCGGTTCAGTCGCATCATTCACTCTGATGTGGTGTTCATGAAGTTGGGTGTTGAGGTGCATGTACTGCATTGTGACAGAAAGTCACTTTACAACATCTTACAAGCCCAAAGTGGATTTTGAAAAAAGTTTCCACGAGCGCATGTTTTGGCCGTCTCAGCCAACTGTCATGAAATATGAAAAGTAAACGTGTCTTCACTTTTCCTTCATAGCTTGAAATTGGAAGGTCTTAGAAGCTTGAAACCAAGCGCATACAACACAAAGGGCCTCAATGAGCTACTGGCCGCTCACTGGTGGCTCCAGCGCACGCGGTTCAGTCGCATCATTCACTCTGATGTGGTGTTCATGAAGTTGGGTGTTGAGGTGCATGTACTGCATTGTGACAGAAAGTCACTTTACAACATCTTACAAGCCCAAAGTGGATTTTGAAAAAAGTTTCCACGAGCGCATGTTTTGGCCGTCTCAGCCAACTGTCATGAAATATGAAAAGTAAACGTGTCTTCACTTTTCCTTCATAGCTTGAAATTGGAAGGTCTTAGAAGCTTGAAACCAAGCGCATACAACACAAAGGGCCTCAATGAGCTACTGGCCGCTCACTGGTGGCTCCAGCGCACGCGGTTCAGTCGCATCATTCACTCTGATGTGGTGTTCATGAAGTTGGGTGTTGAGGTGCATGTACTGCATTGTGACAGAAAGTCACTTTACAACATCTTACAAGCCCAAAGTGGATTTTGAAAAAAGTTTCCACGAGCGCATGTTTTGGCCGTCTCAGCCAACTGTCATGAAATATGAAAAGTAAACGTGTCTTCACTTTTCCTTCATAGCTTGAAATTGGAAGGTCTTAGAAGCTTGAAACCAAGCGCATACAACACAAAGGGCCTCAATGAGCTACTGGCCGCTCACTGGTGGCTCCAGCGCACGCGGTTCAGTCGCATCATTCACTCTGATGTGGTGTTCATGAAGTTGGGTGTTGAGGTGCATGTACTGCATTGTGACAGAAAGTCACTTTACAACATCTTACAAGCCCAAAGTGGATTTTGAAAAAAGTTTCCACGAGCGCATGTTTTGGCCGTCTCAGCCAACTGTCATGAAATATGAAAAGTAAACGTGTCTTCACTTTTCCTTCATAGCTTGAAATTGGAAGGTCTTAGAAGCTTGAAACCAAGCGCATACAACACAAAGGGCCTCAATGAGCTACTGGCCGCTCACTGGTGGCTCCAGCGCACGCGGTTCAGTCGCATCATTCACTCTGATGTGGTGTTCATGAAGTTGGGTGTTGAGGTGCATGTACTGCATTGTGACAGAAAGTCACTTTACAACATCTTACAAGCCCAAAGTGGATTTTGAAAAAAGTTTCCACGAGCGCATGTTTTGGCCGTCTCAGCCAACTGTCATGAAATATGAAAAGTAAACGTGTCTTCACTTTTCCTTCATAGCTTGAAATTGGAAGGTCTTAGAAGCTTGAAACCAAGCGCATACAACACAAAGGGCCTCAATGAGCTACTGGCCGCTCACTGGTGGCTCCAGCGCACGCGGTTCAGTCGCATCATTCACTCTGATGTGGTGTTCATGAAGTTGGGTGTTGAGGTGCATGTACTGCATTGTGACAGAAAGTCACTTTACAACATCTTACAAGCCCAAAGTGGATTTTGAAAAAAGTTTCCACGAGCGCATGTTTTGGCCGTCTCAGCCAACTGTCATGAAATATGAAAAGTAAACGTGTCTTCACTTTTCCTTCATAGCTTGAAATTGGAAGGTCTTAGAAGCTTGAAACCAAGCGCATACAACACAAAGGGCCTCAATGAGCTACTGGCCGCTCACTGGTGGCTCCAGCGCACGCGGTTCAGTCGCATCATTCACTCTGATGTGGTGTTCATGAAGTTGGGTGTTGAGGTGCATGTACTGCATTGTGACAGAAAGTCACTTTACAACATCTTACAAGCCCAAAGTGGATTTTGAAAAAAGTTTCCACGAGCGCATGTTTTGGCCGTCTCAGCCAACTGTCATGAAATATGAAAAGTAAACGTGTCTTCACTTTTCCTTCATAGCTTGAAATTGGAAGGTCTTAGAAGCTTGAAACCAAGCGCATACAACACAAAGGGCCTCAATGAGCTACTGGCCGCTCACTGGTGGCTCCAGCGCACGCGGTTCAGTCGCATCATTCACTCTGATGTGGTGTTCATGAAGTTGGGTGTTGAGGTGCATGTACTGCATTGTGACAGAAAGTCACTTTACAACATCTTACAAGCCCAAAGTGGATTTTGAAAAAAGTTTCCACGAGCGCATGTTTTGGCCGTCTCAGCCAACTGTCATGAAATATGAAAAGTAAACGTGTCTTCACTTTTCCTTCATAGCTTGAAATTGGAAGGTCTTAGAAGCTTGAAACCAAGCGCATACAACACAAAGGGCCTCAATGAGCTACTGGCCGCTCACTGGTGGCTCCAGCGCACGCGGTTCAGTCGCATCATTCACTCTGATGTGGTGTTCATGAAGTTGGGTGTTGAGGTGCATGTACTGCATTGTGACAGAAAGTCACTTTACAACATCTTACAAGCCCAAAGTGGATTTTGAAAAAAGTTTCCACGAGCGCATGTTTTGGCCGTCTCAGCCAACTGTCATGAAATATGAAAAGTAAACGTGTCTTCACTTTTCCTTCATAGCTTGAAATTGGAAGGTCTTAGAAGCTTGAAACCAAGCGCATACAACACAAAGGGCCTCAATGAGCTACTGGCCGCTCACTGGTGGCTCCAGCGCACGCGGTTCAGTCGCATCATTCACTCTGATGTGGTGTTCATGAAGTTGGGTGTTGAGGTGCATGTACTGCATTGTGACAGAAAGTCACTTTACAACATCTTACAAGCCCAAAGTGGATTTTGAAAAAAGTTTCCACGAGCGCATGTTTTGGCCGTCTCAGCCAACTGTCATGAAATATGAAAAGTAAACGTGTCTTCACTTTTCCTTCATAGCTTGAAATTGGAAGGTCTTAGAAGCTTGAAACCAAGCGCATACAACACAAAGGGCCTCAATGAGCTACTGGCCGCTCACTGGTGGCTCCAGCGCACGCGGTTCAGTCGCATCATTCACTCTGATGTGGTGTTCATGAAGTTGGGTGTTGAGGTGCATGTACTGCATTGTGACAGAAAGTCACTTTACAACATCTTACAAGCCCAAAGTGGATTTTGAAAAAAGTTTCCACGAGCGCATGTTTTGGCCGTCTCAGCCAACTGTCACTGAAATATGAAAAGTAAACGTGTCTTCACTTTTCCTTCATAGCTTGAAATTGGAAGGTCTTAGAAGCTTGAAACCAAGCGCATACAACACAAAGGGCCTCAATGAGCTACTGGCCGCTCACTGGTGGCTCCAGCGCACGCGGTTCAGTCGCATCATTCACTCTGATGTGGTGTTCATGAAGTTGGGTGTTGAGGTGCATGTACTGCATTGTGACAGAAAGTCACTTTACAACATCTTACAAGCCCAAAGTGGATTTTGAAAAAAGTTTCCACGAGCGCATGTTTTGGCCGTCTCAGCCAACTGTCATGAAATATGAAAAGTAAACGTGTCTTCACTTTTCCTTCATAGCTTGAAATTGGAAGGTCTTAGAAGCTTGAAACCAAGCGCATACAACACAAAGGGCCTCAATGAGCTACTGGCCGCTCACTGGTGGCTCCAGCGCACGCGGTTCAGTCGCATCATTCACTCTGATGTGGTGTTCATGAAGTTGGGTGTTGAGGTGCATGTACTGCATTGTGACAGAAAGTCACTTTACAACATCTTACAAGCCCAAAGTGGATTTTGAAAAAAGTTTCCACGAGCGCATGTTTTGGCCGTCTCAGCCAACTGTCATGAAATATGAAAAGTAAACGTGTCTTCACTTTTCCTTCATAGCTTGAAATTGGAAGGTCTTAGAAGCTTGAAACCAAGCGCATACAACACAAAGGGCCTCAATGAGCTACTGGCCGCTCACTGGTGGCTCCAGCGCACGCGGTTCAGTCGCATCATTCACTCTGATGTGGTGTTCATGAAGTTGGGTGTTGAGGTGCATGTACTGCATTGTGACAGAAAGTCACTTTACAACATCTTACAAGCCCAAAGTGGATTTTGAAAAAAGTTTCCACGAGCGCATGTTTTGGCCGTCTCAGCCAACTGTCATGAAATATGAAAAGTAAACGTGTCTTCACTTTTCCTTCATAGCTTGAAATTGGAAGGTCTTAGAAGCTTGAAACCAAGCGCATACAACACAAAGGGCCTCAATGAGCTACTGGCCGCTCACTGGTGGCTCCAGCGCACGCGGTTCAGTCGCATCATTCACTCTGATGTGGTGTTCATGAAGTTGGGTGTTGAGGTGCATGTACTGCATTGTGACAGAAAGTCACTTTACAACATCTTACAAGCCCAAAGTGGATTTTGAAAAAAGTTTCCACGAGCGCATGTTTTGGCCGTCTCAGCCAACTGTCATGAAATATGAAAAGTAAACGTGTCTTCACTTTTCCTTCATAGCTTGAAATTGGAAGGTCTTAGAAGCTTGAAACCAAGCGCATACAACACAAAGGGCCTCAATGAGCTACTGGCCGCTCACTGGTGGCTCCAGCGCACGCGGTTCAGTCGCATCATTCACTCTGATGTGGTGTTCATGAAGTTGGGTGTTGAGGTGCATGTACTGCATTGTGACAGAAAGTCACTTTACAACATCTTACAAGCCCAAAGTGGATTTTGAAAAAAGTTTCCACGAGCGCATGTTTTGGCCGTCTCAGCCAACTGTCATGAAATATGAAAAGTAAACGTGTCTTCACTTTTCCTTCATAGCTTGAAATTGGAAGGTCTTAGAAGCTTGAAACCAAGCGCATACAACACAAAGGGCCTCAATGAGCTACTGGCCGCTCACTGGTGGCTCCAGCGCACGCGGTTCAGTCGCATCATTCACTCTGATGTGGTGTTCATGAAGTTGGGTGTTGAGGTGCATGTACTGCATTGTGACAGAAAGTCACTTTACAACATCTTACAAGCCCAAAGTGGATTTTGAAAAAAGTTTCCACGAGCGCATGTTTTGGCCGTCTCAGCCAACTGTCATGAAATATGAAAAGTAAACGTGTCTTCACTTTTCCTTCATAGCTTGAAATTGGAAGGTCTTAGAAGCTTGAAACCAAGCGCATACAACACAAAGGGCCTCAATGAGCTACTGGCCGCTCACTGGTGGCTCCAGCGCACGCGGTTCAGTCGCATCATTCACTCTGATGTGGTGTTCATGAAGTTGGGTGTTGAGGTGCATGTACTGCATTGTGACAGAAAGTCACTTTACAACATCTTACAAGCCCAAAGTGGATTTTGAAAAAAGTTTCCACGAGCGCATGTTTTGGCCGTCTCAGCCAACTGTCATGAAATATGAAAAGTAAACGTGTCTTCACTTTTCCTTCATAGCTTGAAATTGGAAGGTCTTAGAAGCTTGAAACCAAGCGCATACAACACAAAGGGCCTCAATGAGCTACTGGCCGCTCACTGGTGGCTCCAGCGCACGCGGTTCAGTCGCATCATTCACTCTGATGTGGTGTTCATGAAGTTGGGTGTTGAGGTGCATGTACTGCATTGTGACAGAAAGTCACTTTACAACATCTTACAAGCCCAAAGTGGATTTTGAAAAAAGTTTCCACGAGCGCATGTTTTGGCCGTCTCAGCCAACTGTCATGAAATATGAAAAGTAAACGTGTCTTCACTTTTCCTTCATAGCTTGAAATTGGAAGGTCTTAGAAGCTTGAAACCAAGCGCATACAACACAAAGGGCCTCAATGAGCTACTGGCCGCTCACTGGTGGCTCCAGCGCACGCGGTTCAGTCGCATCATTCACTCTGATGTGGTGTTCATGAAGTTGGGTGTTGAGGTGCATGTACTGCATTGTGACAGAAAGTCACTTTACAACATCTTACAAGCCCAAAGTGGATTTTGAAAAAAGTTTCCACGAGCGCATGTTTTGGCCGTCTCAGCCAACTGTCATGAAATATGAAAAGTAAACGTGTCTTCACTTTTCCTTCATAGCTTGAAATTGGAAGGTCTTAGAAGCTTGAAACCAAGCGCATACAACACAAAGGGCCTCAATGAGCTACTGGCCGCTCACTGGTGGCTCCAGCGCACGCGGTTCAGTCGCATCATTCACTCTGATGTGGTGTTCATGAAGTTGGGTGTTGAGGTGCATGTACTGCATTGTGACAGAAAGTCACTTTACAACATCTTACAAGCCCAAAGTGGATTTTGAAAAAAGTTTCCACGAGCGCATGTTTTGGCCGTCTCAGCCAACTGTCATGAAATATGAAAAGTAAACGTGTCTTCACTTTTCCTTCATAGCTTGAAATTGGAAGGTCTTAGAAGCTTGAAACCAAGCGCATACAACACAAAGGGCCTCAATGAGCTACTGGCCGCTCACTGGTGGCTCCAGCGCACGCGGTTCAGTCGCATCATTCACTCTGATGTGGTGTTCATGAAGTTGGGTGTTGAGGTGCATGTACTGCATTGTGACAGAAAGTCACTTTACAACATCTTACAAGCCCAAAGTGGATTTTGAAAAAAGTTTCCACGAGCGCATGTTTTGGCCGTCTCAGCCAACTGTCATGAAATATGAAAAGTAAACGTGTCTTCACTTTTCCTTCATAGCTTGAAATTGGAAGGTCTTAGAAGCTTGAAACCAAGCGCATACAACACAAAGGGCCTCAATGAGCTACTGGCCGCTCACTGGTGGCTCCAGCGCACGCGGTTCAGTCGCATCATTCACTCTGATGTGGTGTTCATGAAGTTGGGTGTTGAGGTGCATGTACTGCATTGTGACAGAAAGTCACTTTACAACATCTTACAAGCCCAAAGTGGATTTTGAAAAAAGTTTCCACGAGCGCATGTTTTGGCCGTCTCAGCCAACTGTCATGAAATATGAAAAGTAAACGTGTCTTCACTTTTCCTTCATAGCTTGAAATTGGAAGGTCTTAGAAGCTTGAAACCAAGCGCATACAACACAAAGGGCCTCAATGAGCTACTGGCCGCTCACTGGTGGCTCCAGCGCACGCGGTTCAGTCGCATCATTCACTCTGATGTGGTGTTCATGAAGTTGGGTGTTGAGGTGCATGTACTGCATTGTGACAGAAAGTCACTTTACAACATCTTACAAGCCCAAAGTGGATTTTGAAAAAAGTTTCCACGAGCGCATGTTTTGGCCGTCTCAGCCAACTGTCATGAAATATGAAAAGTAAACGTGTCTTCACTTTTCCTTCATAGCTTGAAATTGGAAGGTCTTAGAAGCTTGAAACCAAGCGCATACAACACAAAGGGCCTCAATGAGCTACTGGCCGCTCACTGGTGGCTCCAGCGCACGCGGTTCAGTCGCATCATTCACTCTGATGTGGTGTTCATGAAGTTGGGTGTTGAGGTGCATGTACTGCATTGTGACAGAAAGTCACTTTACAACATCTTACAAGCCCAAAGTGGATTTTGAAAAAAGTTTCCACGAGCGCATGTTTTGGCCGTCTCAGCCAACTGTCATGAAATATGAAAAGTAAACGTGTCTTCACTTTTCCTTCATAGCTTGAAATTGGAAGGTCTTAGAAGCTTGAAACCAAGCGCATACAACACAAAGGGCCTCAATGAGCTACTGGCCGCTCACTGGTGGCTCCAGCGCACGCGGTTCAGTCGCATCATTCACTCTGATGTGGTGTTCATGAAGTTGGGTGTTGAGGTGCATGTACTGCATTGTGACAGAAAGTCACTTTACAACATCTTACAAGCCCAAAGTGGATTTTGAAAAAAGTTTCCACGAGCGCATGTTTTGGCCGTCTCAGCCAACTGTCATGAAATATGAAAAGTAAACGTGTCTTCACTTTTCCTTCATAGCTTGAAATTGGAAGGTCTTAGAAGCTTGAAACCAAGCGCATACAACACAAAGGGCCTCAATGAGCTACTGGCCGCTCACTGGTGGCTCCAGCGCACGCGGTTCAGTCGCATCATTCACTCTGATGTGGTGTTCATGAAGTTGGGTGTTGAGGTGCATGTACTGCATTGTGACAGAAAGTCACTTTACAACATCTTACAAGCCCAAAGTGGATTTTGAAAAAAGTTTCCACGAGCGCATGTTTTGGCCGTCTCAGCCAACTGTCATGAAATATGAAAAGTAAACGTGTCTTCACTTTTCCTTCATAGCTTGAAATTGGAAGGTCTTAGAAGCTTGAAACCAAGCGCATACAACACAAAGGGCCTCAATGAGCTACTGGCCGCTCACTGGTGGCTCCAGCGCACGCGGTTCAGTCGCATCATTCACTCTGATGTGGTGTTCATGAAGTTGGGTGTTGAGGTGCATGTACTGCATTGTGACAGAAAGTCACTTTACAACATCTTACAAGCCCAAAGTGGATTTTGAAAAAAGTTTCCACGAGCGCATGTTTTGGCCGTCTCAGCCAACTGTCATGAAATATGAAAAGTAAACGTGTCTTCACTTTTCCTTCATAGCTTGAAATTG